>NC_140272.1:1431863-1474363 GCF_964030765.1 Micromesistius poutassou
AAATGGTGACATGGTGACCGCCAGGTGGGTGGTGCGCAGCAGCAGAGGTCTCTGGCCCCTGGCCCCGCGGTGATGGGGGGGGGGGGGGGGGGGGGGGGGGAAGAGACCTGTGGCATTTAGCCTTGAAGCCTCCACCGCCCTCCACACATCAGACTGGGCCAGTCACTGCCAGCGACACGGCCCCCCCCCCCCCCCCCGGAAGCCAAAGAGGACAACCACCTACTCAACACCTATTTACTGCAGCAGCTAGTGGGGGCGAAATTAAACAGCAATCACGAGCGGGGAGGCGTGTTGGATTGTTCCGTTGTGACATGAGGCTTTTCCAAAGGATGCCTGAGTTAGAGGAGGCCTTTGAATGGGAGGCCGGGCCTGGTTTAGAAAACTCCACAGGCCGCTGTGGATGTTTGTTGGCTCAGCGGGGCTAAGGCACGTAGCATGTAGCAGTTTGTCTGCCAGTGGGCTGGGCTCGCGGCCAGCCATCGCCACCTTGACTCTGATATATGGTCACCTTTTCATTTCCGCCCCCTGCTCCTCGTTGCATCCAAATGATTCCTGATCACGTATAAAAATACCTTTCCGTGGTTAGATTATAATGTCATTACGACAGCCGGAGAATCGGAGAATCAAAGACGATGTTATCGACGGACTCTGCCTGCCATCGCTTCACACATTCTAATCAACAACCAACACTGTTTGACTAGCAGAACCTCCTCCAGCGGTTTTAAGGAGAGAGAGAGAGAGAGGGGGGGTTCCATCATTTTATGCAAACACCTATTTATGCACGCTCATGCATGCCTTGAAACAGTAGATCAGTTCCACAGTATGTAAACAGAAGCCTGCCAGAGCCCCTGGTTGAGACGCAATGCTAATCCCACAGACTACAACCACCTTCCTGACCTGCTGCGTGAGCAGAATCCTCATCACTACTTCGTGGCTTCCTCGCTTCCCTCCATCTTGGAGATTGGACACAGCGCGGTGGATCCCACCATCAAAACTCTGAAACGTTTTGCCTGTGATCATTTGGTTTCATTTATATTAAATAATACTACTGTTTGTGCCAGGCAGCCAACACGACTCTACGGCAAAAGTACATGAGGAGTCTCAATTAACAAACAAACTAGTCAAACATCTCTGGCGAATACAATGGTGCATTCACACCGTACATCTCAAGATTCAGGACCTTTGTTTGTTCTCGAGGGCCAAATACCTCCAGGCACACATCCAGGAATGCAGATCAAATAAACACACAAAACTGCCGATTAATCCCAATGCACAATAGCACAGTACAACAACATCTGCTGGAGCAACCGTTTCGCTCGTTTAACATTGAGATGACTTGATTTCACTAACACAGTAGAAGAATAAAAAGGTAGGTTTGATTAAAAATGTAATATAAATGTACATTTTTTTATATAAGGAGTTTTCCAAACATGTCCCTTAAGAGTTATGAAAGGAGCTGGGAATTGCGACTGGTGCTTTGATTAATAGCTCAACTTATCTTGACATCATTCATTAATACAATCTACAAAACTGATATTGCATTGTTTCTCCTAACCCTATATCACTTGCAGTCCAGCAACACATAATGAAACCCATAAACCCATAACATGCACTAGGGCTCCCACACCACAGTGTGAAGCCGAAAATAATACCAAGACTTGGGAGGTCTCGGAAGGGAAAAGCACTTTCAAATTGGGGTCACCAACATCTAGGGGCAGAGCTTATCTTTCTACACCGCCCCCCCCTCCCCGCCATCCCCCCCATTTCCTTGTTCTTCAGTCACTCAGTAAAACGTCTCTCTCCCATATCTCAGTGCCCTTGAACTATCCAATACATTCCTGTTACACCGGCAATTTCCATCCATAACCTCCCCCCCCCCCCCCCCCAACCCCCTCTCTTTCCCCAACCCAGTCTTCCCGCCCAATCCACTCCCCACCCCTGCCCTCTCCATCTTCCACTCCGCCCTGCAGGGGTGCTGACATATATACCCCAGCAGGTGCTGGACGCGCCGAGATGCCAGGCCTCTAATTGGTCGGTGGCGGAGTCACAGCTGTTGCCCCCCCCTCCAGAAGCTAGCATGAGCCCCAGTGCCGCGGCGCTGGAACCCAACAGCTTCCCATTGTCCTCTGTGGAGGCCGGCAGCCTGCTCATCTGTCACCGGGGACTCCTTACGTTTGAAAGGAGGCTCCAGGGAGCGCAGACAGTTAAAATAAAAAAGGAAGCACACTTTGCAATTGCCAATATCCCAACAACACCCGTACAGTGTTGTTGACACTTTGCTTAATACGTGTCAATATCTGTGGCTCAAATTAAAAAAGACACCAGACATCAACAGAACGAGACCAGCCATAGTTATAATTTACAAATATGATATTGTCACGAGGACCGTCAGCCCATATGCGAGCGACAACAAGTACACGGTTAAATTTAATCATTTCAAATATGATTGCATTTCCTTGACATTGAGATTGCCACCCTCCCTACTAATAACACAGAGGAGCCGCGGTAACTAGGCTACCAGGGATGGCCACGACAGCCAGCGCTGCCCTGAGGTAATGTTCAGGTTCAGTCGAATGTTTGAAGCAGACAAGAGTCACAGGCAAACAAGCGGTGCAGGAAACGGGTGCAATTAAAGATGCAGAGGTGGAGGAAAGGGCAAGGCAGCAGTAATCACACACAGTTAATTGGGAATCTTTTGTTGTTGTTGTTGTGGTTCCATCGTCTCCTGACCTTATTTCAGATTCCCTGTGATTTTGACCCAACGCAGTGTCACACACGGCAAACACTGGCTCACAGTTAACCTAAATATGCCATCCTTAATTACTTTCTTTCACTGTTACGATTTAGTCTCGGTCTGAAAGAAACATGGTTATGAATGAGGGTTAATAGTTTAAAAGGAAGTTATTTAAAAATACAACAGCTAAAATAGACCCGCCATCGGAAATAGGCCATGGCTAAGGGCTTAGAACAAATCTATCACCCTATCTAATGACGAGGGGCTGTTTGAAGGGCAATCATGGTGACTGATCACTCAAGCTACCAAAGTGAGGATCCCACAGGATTAGGCCATTTGAGAGCAACACCGTTCAGACGCAGAGAGTCTAACATGAAAACAAGAGGTGTGTCTTAATCAGACAAACAAGTGCTTTAGCACAGGGACGGGGAAATGGCGAACTCTGCGAAAGAGAATAGATGGGGGGATGGTATGACAATGGTCAATGTTGGTCAATGTTTCATTTCGTTTTCCCCCATTTTAACATACATTATGTATTTGCCATATCATTAGACAAAGAAATACCACATCTGGGAAATATAGCTTTTCATGAAAGCAACCAACATGATCGACATGGCACAACATGTAAACATGCAAAGAGGTAAACATGAGAGGGAGCGTCTCACCTGTCACAGATATGGTCATGGAGGCCTCCAGGGGTCTGTTGTTGTCCAGGTCTGGGCTGAGCTGGATCTCGCCCGTGCTCTGGTTCAGGATGACCAGGTTGAGCTCGTTGCCCACCTCAAAGCTGTAGTGGAGTTGGTCCGAGACGTCGGGGTCGTGGGCGGGGATGCGCCCGATCACGCCGCTGGGGAAGCTGCTGGACTTGTCGGTGACGTAGTTGTTGAAGATGATCTGGAAGTTCTTCAGCACGGGCACGTTGTCGTTCTTGTCCACCAGCTTGATGTGCACGGTGGCCCGGCTGACCAGAGGCGCCGAGGTGGCCTGCACCACGATGACGTACTCCGATCGGCTCTCGTAGTCCAGGTCGATCAGCGCCGTCAGCTCCCCGGTGAAGATGTCCAGCTGGAACACCTCCGGTATGTTTCCCTCCACTATCTGGTACATGATCTGCGCGTTGCTTCCTTCGTCTGGATCCGAGGCCGAGATGTGGGCCACCACCACGCCGATGGGGCTGTTCTCCTCCACCATGATGTCAAACTCGTCCTTCTCAAACACCGGGGGGTTGTCGTTTACGTCCAGGGTGGTCACTTGGATGTTAACCGATGTTTTCAGAGCGGGGAGGCCTTTGTCCACGGCGAAGGCCTGCAGGTTATACACCGGCACGTTCTCCCTGTCCAGCCGGCGCAGAGTCCGCACGATGCCCGACGTCGACTCGATGATGAAGTCCCCGTCGCCGTCCTCCCCGCCCTGGAAGGTGTAGAACACGCGTCCGTTGAGCCCAGAGTCCCGGTCGGTGGCGGACACCTGCACCACGCTGGTGAAGACGGGCACGTCCTCCATGATGGTGCCCACGTAGTGGTCCCGCAGGAAGCGCGGCGAGTTGTCGTTGACGTCGTTCACCAGGATCTCCAGGTAGGTGGTGTCCGACTTCTGCGGGATGCCGTTGTCCCGCGCCGTGATGGCCAGCGTGTAGGACACCTGGTCCTCGTAGTCCAGCTCCGTCTGGGTGGTCACGGCGCCCGTGTCCGAGTCGATGTCAAACTGCGGGATGCTGTCCTCCATGAAGTAGGTGATGCGCGAGTTCTCGCCCGTGTCCTCGTCCGTGGCGCTGATGGACACCACGGTGGTGCCGGCGGGCCGGTCCTCGTTGATGTTCACCGTGTAGTGGGAGCTCTGGAAGACGGGCCGGTGGGTGTTGGCGTCCGTGACGTTCACAAACACCTTGGCCGTGTCGTACAGCATGCCGTCGCTGGCCGTGACGATCAGGACGTACTGCCGCTCCAGCTTGTAGTCCAGGGGCAGCGCCAGCGTGATGAGCCCGCCGCCGCTCTGGCTGGTGATGGAGAAGCGGTTGCGGGTGTTGCCGCTGGAGATCTGGTAGGTGACCACGCTGTTGATGTCCTGGTCCACGGCGGACACCGTCACCACGCTGGTGCCCACGGCCGCGTCCTCGTTCAGCCGCATGTAGTAGGTCTTGTGGGTGAACTCGGGGTTGTTGTCGTTGACGTCCAGGATGGTCATGCTGATGCTGGCCGAGGAGGACATGACGGGCCGGCCGTGGTCGCGGGCCTCCACGCCAAAGTTGTAGAAGTCCACGCTCTCGCGGTCCAGCTCGGCCGCCACCACGATCCAGCCCGTGCTGTTGTTGATGGAGAAAGGGAAGCTGGGCGTGGTGTCTGTGAGGCGGTACGCCAGCCTGGAGTTATCCCCGGAGTCGGCGTCCACGGCCTGGATGTGGATGATGGAGTAACCCAGGGGCACGTTCTCCAGCACCGTGGCCTGGAAGGGGGTGCTGACGAAAATGGGCGCGTTGTCGTTGACGTCCAGCACCTGCACGGTCACCAGGCCGCTGATGTTGGAGAGCGGCGGGCGGCCGCCGTCCTGGGCCCGGATCCTCAGGGTGTACTCCTTATTGGCCTCGTAGTCCAGCTGGCTCACCAGGTCCATCTTGCCCGTCTGGGCGTCGATGTAGAACTGGCCCCTGGTGTTCCCGCTCATGATGCTGAAGTGGACCACGGCGTTGCTGCCCTTGTCCCGGTCCGTGGCCGTGACCTGCAGGATCTCCGTGTCGGTGACCAGGTCCTCGGGCACCTGCACCACGTAGCGCTTCTCGCTGAACTGCGGCGCGTTGTCGTTGTCGTCCTCCACGATGATGTGCACCGTGGCGGTGGCGCTGCGGGGCCCGGGGTCGCGGCCCTGGTCGTTGGCCTCCACCAGCAGCAGGTAGGCGTCCACCTGCTCCCGGTCGACGGGGCCCTTGGTGCGGATCACGCCGGACCGGGGGTCGATCTCGAAGACGTCGTTGGAGCCGTTGCTGTTGAGGACGCGGTACAGGATGTTGCCGTTGACGGGCGCGTCCCCGTCGGTGGCGCGCACGGTCAGCACCTCGTAGCCGATCTCCAGGTTCTCCCGGACGCTCTCCTTGTAGTCCTGCTGCTCGAACACGGGGTTGTGGTCGTTGGTGTCGCTGACCGTGATGCTGAGGGTGGCCATGGCGGTGCGGCGAGGGGTGCCGTGGTCCACGGCGGTCACCCGGAACACGTGGGTGTCCTTGGTCTCCCGGTCCAGCACCTCCACGGTGGAGACCGCCCCGTTCTCCGGGTCGACGGCGAAAAGGTTGTTGGAGCGGCTGTCAAATAAAGCTTCGATAACGTACTCTAGTCTGCCTGCCTCGCCCTCATCCACGTCCACAGCCTTCAAAACAACCACCGACGTCCCTGCTGGCTTGTTCTCTGGCACAGACACTTGGTACATGGGGGGTTTGAACTGAGGGCTGTTGTTGATACTTCGCTTCTTTCTGCTCACAATGCCTGCGTCTGACTGGGCTGCCTGTTCTAATAACCTGCCTAGATGAGCCTGTGTGAAAGAGCCCTGGCCTACACGCCAGTGGATGGAGATATGGTCAACTTTGGCCTCAGGCCCGTTTTCATGGTCTATGTTACAGTCCATGTCTAGTTCAAAGAGGAGGTCATGTCTCCAGCAAAGCGTCTTCAAAACAAACAACTCTCCCCTTGAAAAGTAGAAGTCAGGATTAGTGGTCACCTTACAGTGGACGCTGCTGCGTGTTGTGGCTGTGGGGAGCAGTTCCCACACGCGGAACAACGCAGAACCCGCTTCATGGCACTGTATATGCCGGCCGCCGTACCTAAACAAACTGAAAACCTCCATATCCCACTGAGACTTTCTTTTGTGTTTGTTTGAACAGTTTTTACCATGGACATGCACATCATATTGACTAGTGACGAGGTGCCTAACCTTGGAATCATGGTCAGAGCATTCGGCAACAGTGTACACTGTGAATGGGTTTGAGCCGAGCGAGGGGCAATAGATCTTGTCCGAGACGAACACAATGCCAGCCTCTGCGTCCGTCTCAATGAAGTCCTGGGTGAATTTCGGAGCGATTACCTGATCCAAAGTGCACTCTCCGCTCTCCGGCACACTTGCAAGTAGAGTCCTTATCTCCGCATCCTCACGTAGGTGAACGGTGTAGCAGTTCGATAACGATATCAGTTCCAACCACCACAAAATAAAAAACAAATCCCACTTGATTACGTGCATCGCTCCTCCGTAGTGTTTATCCAGTTAAGAGTAATTTCTCACCGCGGCCCCCTAAACTTTCCGCCTGTGCGTTTCCCTTTGTTGTAGTGTATCCATTCTTTGCGCCGCACTTCCGCAGGTAATCCCACTTAACGTTTATACGAACCGCAGGGACCACGCCGATGCTTCTCATCAAAACACGCCAGTCCCTCAACTCCGTCCGCACGGCTCCGCATGAATGAAAAAATGGCTCCTGCTACCACAGCGCCTTGAGGCTTCTCATTATCATGAACCTGTTTCAGAGTGTGTGTGTGTGGGGGTGAGTGTGTGTGTGTGTGTGTGTGTGAGAGAGAGAGAGAGTGTGTGTAGGGGGCGCGCGGGGGGTAGGTGAACAGAGGGGGAGAGTGCGGGGGGGGGGGGGGGGGGGGAGTGCGAGAGAGAGAGAGAGAGAGAGAGAGAGAGAGAGAGAGAGAGAGAGAGAGAGAGAGAGAGCGCGCAATTCTGATAGAGCTATCCCACGGGGTCCTTACTAGAACATGGTACTAAACTCGAGGAAACTAAACTTAAGTTGTGTATCAGTTTTCCGAAATACTAGTCACAGAGATACATATTCAAAATATTAAAAAAATATTAAATCTGTAAACTTATTACCTCATTTGTATTATCTAATATTTCAACGGGAAAAGTGGTTGTCACCAAAGATCTCAAAGATCTTAAGTAAGATCTGTACTTTAAAGCGGTAGTTTAAATAAGTACAGCTATGCTTTCATCCCCCCTCCAAAGCAAAAACAATGCCGTAATAGGCAACATAAGCCTTCTTCAATTTTCGTAGCGTTCATTTCAAGCTGAATAGAGATTTGCTGCCACCTACTGACTTGTTCATGTAAGTACAGATGCTAAGTGACGATGTAGGTCGGAACGGACAATTTACATGGATGTCATAGCAGTAGTCACTGGCAAAAGGGCAAATCTCATTACGACTTGGTGGGGAACCACAAACATGGATTTTTCTTGATAGGACACAAATTACATCATCAACGTATATCAAATGATGTCCTGTAATCAATGGTTCAGACCACTGAGCAAGATGCATAGGGGGGACATTTACAAAACCTTTAAAAAGTGTTTTTATGTGTGAATTATTTCAAAAGTCGGCTTCTATTTAACATATATTTTCAAATACATAATTTATTAAGAAATAATTGACAGGCTATTCGGGGGGGACAACTTCATGTCTTTCATAAGTTGGAGGGCAGTCGCACAAACACAAGCAAAACTACTTATGTTAAGTTTCAACAGTCACCATATTGATTTTATGGTAGATCTTTGTGGACCTATGATAGATGCTGCATCTTTTACAGCATTTAAAAGGGTCCATAATTGTACAGTAGAATACAATTATGTCAAACCTCTATAAAATGCCTTTCAATTTAGATCATTTTAATGTAGGTTTACTATAAACACACGCTTCTAGAAATCAATTTTATCAGGCTGACAATATGGATAAGGGAAATAGTTCACAGAATAAGCAGACGATAAGTCACCTCATTACATTATCACACATGGTCAATTAAGCAGGCTAATATGTGACCTAAGATTGAAAAAGATTAGAGAAAAACCCAAGCTTCAGCTAAACATTTCTCATAGGGATCTAAATGGTGCCTTATGGAGGTGAGGTAACTTTATCTAAAGAGAAGGTCGTGTCTGTTGCTTTAATTGGTGTGTGTATGCATGTTTCAAAATAAGGTGGCGATGACTCAAAGGTCTCCAGGGTAACATTAGGAAGAGCACATGCATGGTCGGGTCCAACAGATGAACAGCCTCACCCTCTCATCAATAGAATATGATTAATAACTCAGGCATGGAGACGCCAAGGGGAGCTTTTTACCGTTTTTATTGTTGCTGGAGGCTCTAATACAATATGAATCATAAGCTTTACAAAATAAAAACAAAATACAACAAAAGAATCCCCTCCGAAACGGAAATGGTCAAAAGTTTCCGTTAAGACGCCAAGACAAACTGTGACCCCCAACAAAGACAGACGGGGAGAGAGAGAGAGAGAGAGAGAGAGAGAGAGAGAGAGCGAGAGTAAGGGAGAGAGAGAGAGAGAGTCAGTGAGGGAGAGAGAGAGTAGGATAGCGCAACAAAAGGGGAGACCATTATTCATGTTATACACAGTGTAAATGGAGAGGGGGGAGGGAAGAGTGTGTGCTTAATGGCATGGGTATGTACAGTGAGTTTAACAGTCCATTCCCATGTTTTGTAAAAGTCTACCATTTCCTACCCACCTCAACTCCCACTCCCCTCAACCCAGGGGCCACGCCCTCCCACCCCTACACAGCTCCCCCCCCTCCCCCCATCAACCCTTTGAAAGATGGCAGCTACATTGACAGGTTAGATATCCTTACACATAAATTAGGGGCTTTAGGTGTTTTGATAAACAAAAACAAAAGAAAGATATAGGTGAAAGCAACAAAAGGGATGTGAAATGATGACTATTTGATAGTCTTGCCGAAAGCCCTCCCCCCGAATAAACAGTACAGTATGTGTTGTCTATTACCCAGTTCTGGATGAGACAATATTACCAGTAACCGTAATACTATCATTATATTTATAGTACGAGAGACAAAGAAAGAGAGAGGGAGGGAGGGGGTAAATGGCTTTCGTGGTGAATGAGATGCCTCAAAACAAAAGCGTGAATGTTTTATTTAAAAAATAAGCTACGAATTTCCTCATTTTTTTTGTGTCGTTTTGTCCACAAATGAAACAAAAAGAGTGCAGCAAGAGTGAGACGGGTATGGAGGGAGAGACGTAAATAAACAGAAAGAATAAGAAATGAAATGGCAGAAATGAGGCAGGGAGAGAGAGAGAGAGAGAGAGCGAGAGAAAGAGAGAGAGCGAGCGTGCGGAAGAGCGAGAGAGAGCAAGAGAGCGAGAGAGAGAGAGAGCGAGAGAGAGAGAGAGAGAGAGACAGAGAGAGATGGACAGAGAGACAGACAGAAGGACACGGGCCGCAGCATCTCTAGCTTTGCTGTTTGCGTTTGAGCGCCTCCATCAGATCGTTCTTCAGAGCCTCCTGCTTCGACTTGTCAGCCAGAGTCTGGACACTCCTGCAGGGAGAGAGAGAGAGAGACGAGAGAGAGAGAGTCAATGGGAGTGAATGCGGACGTCGATGAGGAAACACTCCCGACATTGAGCAGAAAGGGGGGGGGGTTTTCTTCAAGAAAACTTCATCCACATCCTGTGTGGAGACGTGGGGAGTGGAAGCGGTTAGTGGTAGGAATATGTTTTATCAACGTTGGCCATGGGAATATCACTCTCACAGTCCAGTTGGCCTGGGAGAGGTGTTACGGACACACTGCGCAATGCTGTTGTGCGTAATGTTTGTTGTACATGGGTTAATCATGTGCTCCAGTTTAGTGATGAAAATCATAGCATTTACTTTAATAGAATTAGGCAACATTATCAAACAATCTGCAAAAAAGATCATAACCCTTGCCAAATTTGACTTCAGTTGGATTCTGGCATGCAAGCGCGCACACACACACACAAGCACACACAGTGCAATCAGAGACAGATGTTTTGGCGTTGACTTCGTTCGAGTTATCATGTTCTTCAAGTCTTCATTCAATTTGTACAGTTCTGTTTCAGTTATGATGTCTATTTCTGCTACAGCCTAAGCAGGCACCGTTGGCCCATTAAAGGGGTTCTCTTATGGCCAGATGAGCATTTCTTGGCTGGAGTTCTGAACCCTTGACCTTCCCTGGGAACAAGGCGCAGCACTAGACGATACCCGTGTGTTTATACGGCCACAGCTCTCTGGGATTCACAGCTCTGTTGCCAAATGGATTTTGTGGACATTTCTTTGAAATGCTGCCCATTTTCCAGCGATGGCCGTAAGAAGGGCTGTCCCCAAATACTGAATAACCAAATTAACCTTTGTTGGTTTGGTGTATGGATATACAAACACTATTTGAATACACTTTGACATCGTCCGTTGTGACAATGGGCGGGACTGACAGAGACTTTAAATTAAGTGATTAGAATAGTAATACTTCTTGTATAGTTATAGTGGCGGGTGGTGGGGTTAATATTTTAGAAGGGTTAGTTTCCATTATGAACATATTTAGCAGTCATTCGAGGCCAAAAGATACCAAAAAGTAGGGATGCACGCTAACTTTTTTTTTTTAACCAATACCGATAACCGATAACTTTCAGCTCCTAAAGGCTGATAACCGATAACACACACACATATACATATCCATATATATGATCATGACCTAAGATCATGACATTGTCGCGCAGACATCAGTAGAATCAACGGGGGGTTTAGGGGGGCTGACTTGCAAGGGGCGGGATATGACGTAGGGTCGAGGTTCGTAGGACGACCCCTGTCACTCAGGTGTGTTTTGGTCTGACCGCAGACAGCAACGGAGGCAGAATGGGCAGAACTCATCGTGATCATCTTAAATGTTGCTGCAGCGATGCATCATATATTCTGTTGCATCCACAACATCAGCATCAATCGATGAAAGATTGGAGCACGAGTTACAGACAAATAGAAGAAACGACGAATAAGAAAGGCGTTGCGAACGACTGCGTTACCGGAGGAAGAGAGCGTCTTCTTTTGCTTCATTTCACATCTAACAAACACTGGGACAAATGTAGTTGATAGGCTATGTTATCGGGGCTATTCGTCATGTTATCGGACTTCGTCGGAATGACGTAATAATTTCTGTTATCGGCCCGATAATTATCGTGCACCCCTACCAAAAAGCTCTACCTACTAATAACAATGGGCTTGTCATTTACTAAACCTAATTCCCTTCATGGGGATCAGTCAAACACAATAGTGTGTGTGAATCCTCTCTGGCTGAACAGCAATAGTCCTTGTTTTAGGCTACGTTGAAGCGCTGCCGAGTTGGACTCAGAGCGCTGAGTGGATTCCAAATGCACGGATGTCCACGCAGTAATCAGCAATGTAGGGGAATGTAGGGAAAGATACGCACTGTGTGTGAATGTCTCCTGTTTTCCCCTATGTTTGCGTAAATATTGGAACATTTGTTTGGAAAACCTGACAATTATTCAAAGCTTTAAATGGTGTATTCCGGCCAGCCCTAGTTATCAGACAAAATAGTTTGTTGCTTGTTCTTTAAATCCACTGATCTGTGATTGGCTGCGGTTTACAAAAATATGACTCATACCAGGCTTTCATTTTCATATCTGAACATAGCGTATTAGGAGGGGGGGTGGAGACGGCCTCAGAAGAGAGTGAAGGGGTTAAAGGGTTAAAGGAAGGATGGACATCAGCATTCCTTATCAGTTCTGTTCATTGATGCAACCCACGCGCATACACAGGCCTCCCATGCCAGGCTATACCTCTGCACCTAGTCGATGAAGATCTGGCGCTGGGTCAGGACCTGCGACAGCTCCTTCTGGAGCTGCCGGTACTTTTGGTTATCAGGCAAAGAGTCAATAGATCTGGATCAGGAGAGGAGAGACAGTGGGGGAGGCCGGAGGTAGGAGCGGCATAGGGGGGAGGAGAAAGGCCATGGAGGAGAAGGAAAACAATGAGAAGGGTGGGGGAGGACCCGGAGGGGAGGATAAAGAGAGAGGGAGATTGGGAAAGGAAGACGTGATGAGGGGGAGGAGGTAGGGGGAGGCGGGAGAGACCATGGATGAGAAGGGAAACAATGAAACACCAGTGGGGGAGACGAGGGGAGAGTAGACAACAAGCAAGGGAGAGGAGAGGAGAGGATGAAATGAGGGATCGGGAAATGAAGACAGGATGAGGAGATGTTCAGCGAGACAAAACCTCAACAGAAGGATGGGGTATAAACAAGGGTATAAACGTGAAGAAACGCAGGGGAAAGACCTAGAGGAAGCAAAGGAATAAATAAAGAGGCATGAAGGATAAGCACCGGGGACCCTGGGGGGTGTGCGGTCCTGTGAAGAGATACAATTGTCCAGCCAATCAGAGCCCTCCGTGCTCCGTTACCTTAGGCCGTTGACGATGTCCTTGGTCTTCCCAAAGTAGATTTCATTCAGTGTGGAGCGGATCTTGTTCTCCATATCCTGGGGAGGCAAAGGAAGGGCGATGAACACACAAGAGCTAGCCACTCTCCATATCCTAAAGACGATTTGTTCGGATCCCATGAGATTCACAACGGCAGACAGAACCTACGACTGGAACGCTGTGGATTCATCACGTCTACACGTGTCCAGGCTTCAACAGTAGAAAAGCTCAAATGTAATTCCACTCTCATTACTGCCGAACAAAAGCGCGTCCGATAACCCACAATAGAGTGGACTAAATGGAGACGAAAGGACGATCGTTAATGAGCCCAGGGACCCAGCGCAGTACCGCCTACCTCCACAAGGCGGCCGATGTTGGCAATGTGTGGTGAGGACTCTCCCACCGTCTCGTCCTTCTCCATCTGTGAGGTGACACCGAATGCGACATTTAAACCAGGGCCCGGGCGGGGGCGGACACGTGGTAGAGCCACGTGTTAGAACACAACCCCCACGCTGCCAACAGCCGCGCCACACACCTGTCTCGTGAGGCTGCCCCCCAGGTTCATGGTACCAGAGCCGGCCTTGGTGGTCTGCAGCCACAGCATGACGGTGGAGGTGAGTTTGTAGTGAGCGGTGCGGCCACTCGACTTCTCCTGCACGCGGGGAAACAGACGCACAGCCATTACAACACACACACACACACACACGTAAACACACACACGTACACACACACACACACTAACAAAGGGCTAGGCGGCCGTACGTGAGAGAAACGAGCCAAAATAAATAAGTCTAATCTCAGATTCGTCCTACTCTGTCATTGCAGAACTCCTTGGGGGGAACCGCACAGAGCCAGGCCTGAATGCAGAAACTGCAAGGGGTGGAGTTACTTGTCTTGTTTCCTGCTTTGTGAGAGGAGTATTCTACCGAAGGAAACTGGACAAAGCATTCAGGAAGGGATTTTAATAAGTGTATTTTTACAGTGGCCAATGGAACCGATGTCGTTTCGTCACCTTTACAGACCAGTCTTCTAATGCTGCCTCAGTATGTGTTCGCCAATGACCCACCTACAGATCCCCCGCCTCCAGCGACCCAATCGTTAACAAACGTGAAGTGAAAAAAAAAGTGAAACGCCCCATTCACACAGATTTGCACACAAAAAAAAAAATCAAACCAAAACTTCCCGTTCGCCCAGAGTTGAGCTCTTCTGCCAGAAGTAACCACAAGCAAAACAGGACGGAGGAGGAGGAGGAGGAGGAGGAGGGGGAGGAGGCAGGCGTGTTTGCTCACCTGCACCTCCACCACGTGGATGGAGTCCCAGCAGCCCTTGATCTTCTTGGAGCCGTCCCCGGCCTTCTTGATGAGGATGACGCCGGCGAAGCCGTGGTCCAAGTCCCACAGGTACACGGAAGACACGCCGCCCTCAAAGTACCTGCCGCCCGCACAGGGAGAGGAGGGGGGGAGGGAGGAGGGAGGGAGGGAGGAGGGAGAGAGGAGGGAGACAGCCCCTGTTCATTAGAGTCAAGACCGGACACGTTGTGTTTAGTCAGTGTGTGTGTGTGTGTGTGTGTGTGTGTGTGGGGGGGGGGGGGTGGGGGAGAAGGAGTAAAAAGAGGAGGGGCAGAGTGAGGGTGTAGCAGGAAAGGAGAGGTGGGTGGAAGTTGGAGGAAAGGGAGGGAGGAGGAGAGTAGGGAGCCGTGTAGTAAAGCCGGATTTAAAGCCGGAAATTCAAGCAGGAGATCCACGTCGCGACAAAGACACGCGCCGCAGATCTTTGCACAGCTGCCTGCATTTATTCGTCCACGTCACCTGAGCGTGTACACACGGAGCCGCGTGGGATTGCGTTCCCGAACCCAAATGTTAATGAACCGAGGAAATGCGTAACGGAATCCTATAACGCAAGACATTCTCTTTTCCTGGAGTGGAGCACTTGGGGGGGGAAAGAGACTGTCTCGGGATTCGCGAGAGGAGTCTCTCTTCATACATGGAGCACTTGGGGGGGAGATACTGTCTCGGGAATCGCGAGAGGGAGTCTCTCTTCATACACGGAGCACTTGGCGGAGAGACTCTGTCTCGGGAATCACGAGAGGGAGTATCTCTCCCTAATGCTCCATTGAAACAATTTCGAAAAATGCTCGAATGTCGTACAGCGAAGCGGCTGTTGCATCGTGATCCACAAGAGATTGTGTTTTTCCGCTGGGGTGCATTCATCTTATTCTCATGTCTGGCAGACGAAAAAAAAAAACCGTCAACGCGTACCGCCGCAGAGCAACAAGACACGCAGGGCCGACCTCTGGGAGGACCGCGCGTCTTTGCGTCCGCGTAGATCCACGACTGGCGTGCGCAGGTCTCCGCGAAGTGACCTGGATCTCTTGGATCCTAGCAATAGGAGCTGACCCAGAGGTGTATTTTGGGCTCAAGGCGGGTGCGGGTGCGCTGGTACTCACAGGTCTCTGTACTGTCGAAGGCGTTGTTGGCCTCCACCTCTAGCTTCCTCAGCGGGCTGACGGCATCGCTCCATCGTCGATGGGGGGCTCGTACTTATTACTCCAGGGGGATCTGAATGGATTTGAAATGGAAAAAAAGGGGTTTAACACTAGGGCTGTCTCCGTTTGAAGACATAATGTGTACGTTATCTACACAATCCAGTCCTTTTTGACATGAGCAGCTACAATTAAATCTCAGTTTCAGTCATAAAAGGAGGTAGAAATGTGTGTAATCCTTTCCATTGAAATTCAGTCGAGAGGAGTTTCACATCTAAAAGATGTGAGTTTCACATCTAAAGCTGTTGAAACTCTATCCATGATTGTCATCTCTCGGCTGAGCCCTCTTTTGCATAAACAAATTGATTTAACCATAAACAGATACTGCTTGATCTGCACAGGTCAAAGTGCAGCATATTGCACCTACACGTGCTGAGTCAGAGAATCATCCCCCCCAAACCTACTCATTCATACCAGTCCAACGCTTTGCTCTGAGTCACACTGAAGAGCTATTTCAGCAATTGTGTATCTTGTGTAAAGAAATACGCCAACTCTATGCGGGTGGTGCCACCGCTGAACTGCAGTTGTGAAGTCCTACCTGTAGGAGTCGCCGTCTCGGTTGTAATCGCAGAGCAGGTAGTCTTTGCCCACCACTTTGTCCTTGGCGATTTTTAGAGGCTGATCCACGGAGGAGGAGCAGGTCCTCACACAGACTGGGCACCTGAACACAGCACAGGGAGCACATTGCCGGGACAAAGGGGTGTTAATTAAAAAGAGACGTAAGTAAGCCAATCAAACAAGGACACAATTCTACAAGTAGACGGCAGCTCGCCTGTGAAAAAGACGAGTGAGACCGTATGAATTAAACCAGCAGATGGAAAAGAGGTTGATTTTGCCCCTTTAATGGGCATGCCATGCAATATTTCACGAGATACTTCCTTTGGTACGTTTGGTACGCGCCGAGTCATTTAATGAAGGAACCAAAATCTCTTTTCCTTCCTTCCACATTTCAACATCTTCGAGCAAGAAGGGTAGGGCACAAGAAGAGAGATTTGCGGAAGTACCTCTGACAAAACACCTTGAAAAAAAGAATTAGCTTCTGAAAAATGATTTCTCACTGTGGCACGGACCCCTGCCCCTTCACCCTGTCTGTATCCGCTTACACACACACACACACACACACACACACACACACACACACACACACACACACACACACACACACACACACACACACACACACACACACACACACACACACACACACACACACACACACAACACACACGCCCTGTTCTTCCCTGACACAGTCTCCACACCTGGCAACCCCAAACGTGTGTTTAAAAAGTATGTCGGGAGAGCATGTAAGGTGAGACACGAGATGATAAAAAAAAAAAACAGGTGGACTGAGGTGAAACTGCCCGGAAGGGGGAGAAAGAAAGGGGACGAGAACAGAGTGTCCTGTAGGCAGGCGTTACTGACAGTTTTGCTAATACTCACTAACAACCAGACACAATGGAGGGGGGGGGGGGGGAGAAAAACTAGGACGGCCAGCAGGTGGGGTTGTGGAAGGAGGAAGGGGCAGCACCACATGAGAGGGTGCTTCTTCAAATGCTGCCAGCACTGTGACAACATTCATTTCGGATGAGGCTTAACAAAAAAAAAAAAAATATATCACAGATTCAGTCCGAGGCAGCACCGTGGCAAACCCGCCGTGGCTACAGGACCTGGCACGGCCGCGGGTCCGTGCAAACCATTCTAATTGAGTTTCCATGTAGTGGAAATTACAAATCTAAAAAAGATTGTTAAATAAATATCCAATTCCGCTTGACCTAATCACTTGACCTACTCCACTCCAAGAAAAATACAGACACACACACGCACACAAATGTTAACACATTTGGAAAAAATCATGTCAAAACCCCTTATATAATATTCATGGGATTGCACCTGGATGGCTGAGAGTATTTCTAGGCCAACTCCTGAGATTCGAAACCTCTTAACAACACTGCTGCGATATTGAACGCGGTTTTCAGGGATCCAGAAGTGAGTTCACCGTCACAAAGCTCAGAGTGTGTGTGTGTGTGTGTGTGTGTGTGTGTGTGTGTGTGTGTGTGTGTGTGTGTTGGGGGGGGGGGGGGGGGGGGTGGGGGGGGGGTATCAGTGCGTGTGTGGGGCAAGTTGATACGTCAGTGCGGGGCAGGTGGCGTCTCACCAGGTCAATGAGGTCGCTGAGGTTCTTCTCAATCTGCTGAGGAGGCAGACGCCTCATCAGGTCCAGGGCACAATCTAGCTGCTGGTCGTTCTGAAACAAAACACAGGGAAGTCACGTGATTAAACCGCACCAAAACGGACCATTTGCACGCAGCAATATATCTTTATTGTATCTTGTTGTACTTAGTTTATCTTCTTTTTAGCTCACTGTTTTAACCTCTTTTATCTTCTTATCTTACCTTGTGCTTTATTGTATCTCGCTGTACTCTGTTTAACTTCTTTTTACCGCATTGTTTTAATCTCTTGTTTTCACAAAAGCCCCTCTGTTGCAAATTAGCATCTGCTATAAGCACTATGATACTTGCATTGGATAGCTGTTCTCAGTTTGTCTATGTACACTGTATCTGTCCCTATCAAATAAACGATAAATAAATAAATGAAAAATTATTAAACACGCAGGAAACACCTCGGATTAATACCGCTAGTAGTCTTTGACGTTGCACAGCTCCGATGTCGTTCATTGCATGTTATGAAATGACTTTTGCTTTTATACGTTTGTCCTAGGCCTGGGCGATATGGCTGAAATACATATCACGATATAACTTGATCATATTGATAACTATTGATAATTGTAATGACATAAACAGACTAAGAATTACCATGCTGGATTTAAACACTTCTGTTTAACACTTAATATGACCTTCCACAGTTCTTCATTGATAAATACTCCAATGTCGATACAACAATGAAAAACACTCAAATAAAGTAAATAAGTATGGAACCGTGTTTGTGTAACAAACCCAGCTGCTAGATTCGGTGGTCCAGTCTCTTATCGATATATATTGAACACGTTTTATATTGATATTGATCAAAAGTCTAACACAATACGATAATTTAATGTTTTAATGCCCAGGCCTAGTTTGTCCTTTGAGTCCAACAATGGTCGCTGTAATGTTTCAATGATGATTAAGAGACGCTTTCCTCCTTAAAGAAACAATGAAACCGAATGGACTTTGACCCCATCAGATCATCCATCCAACTGAGTCCAGCTACAACTAGTGTCAACAGACTACCAATGACAAGGTCAATACACATCCCTCCCTAATCTGTACTACGTTGGTCATCATTGTCGTCATGATTATGTTATCAGAGTAGTTACCACAGTTAAGAGGGCAGTGGGTGCCATTAAGGATTTGATTTTAAAGTTGCAGCTGTTTTATTAGCAGGTCCTGCTCATTCTAGAACCCTGTTCTTGTAATTTGTCGTATTGACAATGGATCAATAGCAACGTTTCATTGTGGATTCAGATTTATTGTAGCCTGGGAACCAGATGAATCTGCGGGCTCATGTTTAATTTGCTCTATTATATACATCTGGCTGCCCTCCCTGTCAGACAGATTTCCAGCAGACCTGGCCGGCTCGGGCCAATCACAACAGTCCATTTAATATTGGCTAGGTTTGATACAATGAGGATACAGTGCCCTATGGGAGCGCCGTTCAGGCATTTTCCTAAACAACCAAGATGGCTGCTGCTGATGTGTCACGTTTTGTTGCTCTGATTGGTTGTAGGTCTATCCAATTGCATCCAGAGGCCATTTAGTCTTGGGCATTTTAAACACCTCTTTAATAAACGGATAGGTTCCAGACTAAAAGGCATTTGCGAATTGGTTTTCCGACATCAGGTAGATTTGTTCCATTGCTGTCAAAGAAAATTTTAATGACAATGTAGACCAGTTATAGTGGGCCATTTAATCTAGCCTGCCCAGAACTAGTCCAGCAAAATTGACATTAAAAAGCCTTTAATTTTGATAACATGAATCAGTGTTTTGAAGGTGAGGTGAGGCAAAGAGAGATTAGTCTCACTGAAATGCTGTCCGTTTTCCAGGGTTGTGGTATTCTAACAGCAATAGATAAATCATCATTCTTCTCAGGTATACAGCTGGGTTCTCAAAGCGGTCCCTGATCAAATAGACGACATGAAGGTGTCCGGGAGGCTGGCTGCAGAGGGCACCGGTCAGGGCGTTCTACCGTGTCCCCTCCACCGGCCCGTCCTACTGTAAGCGTGCTACATTCTGTACGAGGGTACGAGATCAGGGAGGTCCAACGCATTGTGGGATGTATTTCAAGCCCACACTACCTCATTCCCCACTGTGACGTCTCGGTCACAGTTTACCATTTGTCATCAATGATTGTCTAAAATAGCCAAAGACAACAGTTTCAGGCGGAATGTCAATACATCTAAACACATCCACAAGCCCATGCACAAGAGGAACAAGTTTCTGTTTAAGCAAACAGAAATATTTGCCATGATTTGAACACGTCAATTTCCTTGTACTTTTTCGGTTTCTCTGCGTGGAAGTTTTGATGGCAACTTTACAAATAACCTAGAGGCTCTAGATTTCAAGTTAACCAGCCTGTTATTATTTTCTTTAGCCTGGCGGGTAAGTAAATAAAGTATAGTAATAATTCCTCGGAGAAGCAGAACAGACATGGCTACATGGCTGAGCTTATCCCCCCCTGGGAAACCCCAGGGAAATATGCAGTGAATAGCAGGATAGCAGTGTGTATAGATGGACAGGCTAGCCACAACACGAAAAGATTGGGAATGCACAGAAAGATGTCTCCAACCGCTGTGGGGCTGATAGCAGAGAGGGGAAACGTGTGGTTCCCACTAAGCCACGACACAGAGAAGCAACCCTGCCACTGCAGTGTTTTACTATGGACACACACCATTTGTATTAGTGTGGCCTCTCCCTACGCAGGACATTCAAACTTCCATGGGCTGTTTTTAAACAGATACGCTCTAAACAAAAGATTACATGCACAAATGTTTGGCTAACATACTGTACACTGTACCGACAGCGATATATCGTGAGTCTCTTTGGATACAAGTGTCTGCTTAATGCCCTGAATGTTAATGTAAATGTAAAATGTATTTTTAAACATTTTTCATTTTTCTAACCCTTTTACTTTATTGGGTCCAATATAGCATTTCCCAGAAAATGACCTGCACATTTCCTCATTGGTGATTCATGTCTTCAACAGGTAGGTGACCCACCTTAAAAGATTATAACATAGCTTGACTCTTTGAATGGCGCACACCGTAAACATCTAGATCAAAGTTAGCACTTGTTTATAGTCCTTTGTTTCCACAGAACATTCAGGAATCTGATTCACTCTAAACCCATTCACAAGAGTGTTATCTCTGCATCGCATCACTTCAAGCGTATGGACCTTACAAAGTATTCACAGCTGCATCTTTATCGACTGAACATCACGATGGAAAGAAAGCCTTTCTCTCCATAAACATTTTTCTGTATTTGGGGGGGGGAGGGGTTTCCCTGGGCTAACAGAGTTCCCATGGCTATTCCATCCACACGCTCTTGCCTATGTCAAGCCTGTTAGCTTGTATTAAAAGTCTTGTCTCAGTCGATGATTCAGTCTGCAGCATCAGACACCTGTGCTCCCTGACAGTGTTTACCAACGCCCGCGGCCTCTGTGTAAACACTCGCTAGGACCAACAACCCCTGGGGGTCAGGGGGGAACACACCAGGAGGATGGATGAGGTGATGCTGAGAAACAGAGTGGTGACTAGGGGATACAAACCTCCTGGCCTTCCCAACGATGTGAAACGGAGTTGTATCGCATTCAAGTTAATGTGCCGACAATATCTGCTCATACGAGTGATATAGTGTTAAAATAGCCAGTGTCGTTTTTTTTATTTTACCCAATTCGTTAAGAAGTGGACATAGTGAGGATACACAGCATATATGTACAGAGCATATACATAAATAAATAAATAAATAAATGAAATAGCTGGAATGGTACACAATGATACAGGCATACATGGAATTTATGTTAACCAATTGTCATTTACATTTAAAAACACAGAATTACTGACGTTCATTCTTGCAAGACAGCTACTGACAAGGGGGTTAGCGCTTGTAATGGTTAATAACAGCAGAGAGGAGGCTTATTATAGCGACAGGCACCCCGGCGCTGGTCTATTTTAACCGCGTGTGCGTGTATAGTGCACGGACCCGGGGTGTGTGTGTGTATGCAGGCTAGTCTTTAAGGCAATACAACAACTTGCTTTCAAATCCAAAACATCCTGTGCTAACTTTATTTTGCAGCCAACCGGGCATCCTGTCTGGCAATAGCTCCATGGCTTGCAGGCTAACTAGCAGACAGTTTAGCGATTGTTGTTCTTTACGAGAACCAAAAAAAGACAAAATGCAACGGGGCGACAGGGGCTAGGACGAGTCGTAAAGACGCCTTGGCGGTTGATATACATGATCCTTGCACGACTCTCAAGTTACCAGCCTCCACTTCCTATAAAGGAGAGCTAACGTTAGCGTTAGCTTAGCCCTTAGCCCGTATCGCTTCGTTAGCGGTAGCCAACAGCCCCACCAAAACCCTCCTCCTTCCCCATCCCTCTCCAGCCCGCGGCCCTTACCATGTCTGCGGAGTTCTGTGGCGATGTCAGTGGGGGAATATGATTTCACCGATGAGCCTGCAATTTATAACTGATGTGTTTTATAAATGGTTCCCCGCGACTATTGCTGTGTTTTGTCCCCACCGAATATGAGATGTTTCTTTTCGCCTCCCTCTACAGAACCCAACCCTGTCAGCGAATTCACTTCCTCAACCTGGGTACAGGAAGGAGGCCGGAGAAAAACAAGCGACGCTTGCATGTCCGGGTCATCCTGGCCTCGCTTTTACAACAGCCAATCGCAAAGTAGTAAGAAATGCATTGCCAAGTATGGAAAGAGAGGAGTGGTGCAGAGGGAGAGAGAAGGTGAGGGTAGTGTCATAGGCGACACGACACTACGGGGGTATAACAAAAAATAATTTTGATATCTTTATATATATATAAATACATATATATATATGTATGTGCAAATATATACATAAATGATAATAATAATAATAATAATAAATATATATCTGTCATATCTGTATAATAAAAAACGAATAATTCTGAAATAAATTAAATGACATAAAATCCATGGAGTTTACAATTTCATTATATTTTCATTGCACATATATGAAGAAGAAATAATAAACGGTTTAAGTTTATTTACAGATTTGTCCTTTAAAATCTATGAACATTATTTGTATATAAAACTATATATTGTGGAATAGGCCTACGGCTGCTTGACATATGTTAATTTATTTTCTTTAAACTATATCGTGAGCAAGGAATTTGACGATTATGAACCATATAACGTGACAAACTAATTAGACTGAAGACGAGGTCACATGACTTCCCTCACATATCGCGATGTGAAGAAGCATTTCCTGACTACTTAAAAACATGGCAGATGCGGCTGGAGTAAAGTGGGACCGGTGTCTTGCTGATACCGCCGTGAAAACCGGTATTTATGTCATTCCACCATATGCATTGGCATATTCTGCACAATAAATCGTATGAGACACACTGGGGGCGAATTATGATGTTTACATTTCCGCTACGAACCCGTTTATTTTGCATGCCAGTGAAACTGAGGATTCAGGCAATGACCTACCACGCTCAAATAGGACGTTCAAATCCGAGTGACAGTCTTGAAGAACGATGGTTAATATTATAGAATATTAAAGAATATTTGAAGGGGCACTTCTGTTTTAATGTATTTTACACAACGCATCGCACAGACAAGGATTACCTGCCGCAGGGTGTCTTCTAGTTTGAGGGTATTTTGACTATATTGAAGTTCAAATGCAAAACATGTGTTATGAAATGACGCTATAATATGACATGTTTGTGTTTTAAAACTACAAACTAAGGTTGTTCACGTCTATCAATTAGTCGTAAAAAAACATTACATTTATGCGTAAAAGGACATGACATTAACACGCGATTCCCAACAACACAGGGGGATTCCTGTTTAATATCTCACCTGATAAATGTATTTAAATTGTAGAGTGATCTGTGGGTGGATGGTATGATTCAATAGAGGGCGCCACACTTCTCTACGATTAAGTAGGCCTGTAGAGCATCATGTTTGATCCACTGGACACAACCCCAAAACTATTACACGATATCACACACCATATTCATTGTTTATGATGTAATCAAAAAATGCGTCTATGTACCCAAGATACCGTTTACCTAAAAAATAACCATGGACTCATAATTTACTCCAGGTCAACATTTTATCTACATGCTTTATTTGAAAAGGCTCTATCGTATCTCATATTTGGCATTTATTCTTGTGTGAGGGGGTCGAAGAGACATTAAGTAACCAAGAGGAAAAGCTCTGGATTTAAGCAGAAGTTGGAACGGTGTGTATAACTGATAGCGAAGCCTTCAATGATTTAATATCTGGAATGGCTTGCTCTTCATTGTTCCTACTGGGCCGCGTTGGCCAATTGTTTAATACAGAGCGGTCACAGCGTTCTGACTGAGGCAAATCAGTCATGCTGCATAGCTCGCTGAATCCAATTAAGAGAGTCGGAGGCGCTCAAAGAATTGTTTTTATGTGCTTCTGTGCCGGGCGGCTCGGGGCTGGGTGTGCCGGCCAGCAGCATAAAGGTGACACTGCACACCAGCACATTCCACCTCCTCCTCCAAACTTCGCCTCATGTCTGAGGGAGGAGCTCCCGGCCTTTGTCGGTCAAACACAGCCAGACTCGGGTGTATGTTTTTATTATGTTATGTAGACGACAGTCTCACCTTTTTACATCTCTTACCATTTTCCCTTTTTGTCTCCTTGTGTCAATCAATGGAGCGCCTCTTAATCCCGGTTCCATCTCCACCCCCATTGGATGACTTTAATAACACCCTTGCCTGTGTTCTCACACACACAGACACTCAACACTGACACATACACACACACACACATGTATGGATTCACATGTCTCATTGTAATGGAGTTCTCTTTGTGCCAGGAGGGGTGTTGTGTTACGTTTCCCCAGCGGCGGGGAAGACTGTTCCAGAGGTACAGCACTCCATTGTCTGTGTGTAAGCCGACGACGCTATTAACACTTTCTTCTACCTTGCTCTTTTGTAGTCACTGGCCTCGGCGTGGGCATGGCCTTCTCATTCCTCGTCTTCAAGCGTAAGTCTGAGCGATGGGACCATCTCTGTTTGTCCCTATATACTGTACAATATAAGCCCCGTCTGCAGCATAGTGGGTTTTCTTTTGTTTAACTTTCTTGCCCTTGTCCACAGATCAGAGCTAATGACAGCAGTGGCGTGTTTTGTGTGTATGTGTGTTCAACAAATCTAAGCAATGATAACTCCTCTTTGCCAGGACGCACATGGCCTGCTTCACTGGGTGCAGGCCTGGGCTTTGGAATGGCGTACTCCAACTGCCAACATGACAGAAGATTGCCCCATCTGCTGCACGGCCACATGGTTAAGGTTAGCTCACTTTGTAGACGCTCAACAACGTTGAACTTATTAAAGCATTACACCAATGTGAAAGGGACGGGGCACGTTATGTATTTGTCTCTGTTTGTGTTCCAGGACCAGCAGTGAGGGACGGGCAGGGTAGCCATGCTGTGACCGTTCCCTTGGCCCTGCCATGTATCTCGTCAACAAGTTTCTTTCACATTTTGCTGCAGATTTCTGTGTGTAAATGGTACCGGCCCTTGATGTTCTTATGTATGTTTATGAAATGGCAGTGGTTGTATATTTAATTAAAGAATGATGAACTGCTTGTGTGTGTGTGTGTGTGTGTGTGTGTGTGTGTGTGTGTGTGTGTGTGTGTGTGTGTGTGTGTGTGTGTGTGTGTGTGTGTGTGTGTGTGTGTGTGTGTGTGTGTGTGTGTGCAATGGGCTCTGGATATTGGAGGTAATTTTTTGTGTTAATGAGTCGTGAGGACGGGGTCTCCTGCTGTTTTGGAATGGAAGACAGATTTCTCGTCTGCAGCGCTGGAAGCCAGCAGAAACTACAGGAACGATTCTGCAGAATAATGGACTAAGCGTTGGTCGATTTGCTATTGACTTGACTGAATGATTTCACATTTTGGTGGCAACTACTACCAGCCTCTCAGGCTGTTTGGGATCATGGAAACACATGTGTACAAGAGCTATGGAAGATAACATGACTGCCAGGGTGCCATTTGGTTCACTCTTATGAGGCCAAGCATTATCAGCTCAGGAAATAAAGCTGGGAGATTTACGGGTTTTGTAATGAAATCGGAGGTGTTATGTCTCCACGTATCAGAAGACCTGGTACATTGACTGTATTTATTGGCCTGAGTACCTTTTTGGCAACACTGTCAAGAGTCAAGACTGTGATTGATCACTTATGTGTTTTCGGGGCCCCGCTTTAGTCAGTTTATTTGTGTGTGTGCCTCATGCACGCCCACGTTTGTCCAGCCCCCCCTGGTGCAACAGAATTCGTGGAATGCAAAGGAATGCCATTTCTGGACTGGAGCTCGGGTCTTATTGCTAACAGGTGAGTACTGTGTTCTGTAGCGCACGTCGGTGAAAAAAGAGTGAACGTAATACGCTTCCAGATCAAGGGAGGCGATGTTACATGGCCTTGTGTCTGTCATCCTCCCCGTTCCCTTCAGCCACTGGAGCCGGTCGATGTCGAGCGAGGTCAGCGGTGTGGAAGCAGGTAGGCCTACGGGATTCAAACATGCTGGGGGTGTGCTTTTGATATTTGATAATGAGCTGCATGCACTTTGCCAACTGTGTGTTGCTCAACGTGTAATTGAAAGAGTACCATATACTAGTTAGATTGGAATATGTTGTCAGGGGTTAGAATTGTTCATGAGGTCATTTATGGCCAGTGAGTTAGTTTAATTATGTCAAAGTTTTGAAATTAGTTAAAAGATGGTCAAATAATTAGTTTAAAAGCATAAAGAAAACTGGTGGAATAGCCCTCTGTATTCAGTCTAGAGTTGATATAGGGCACAATTTAGCATTCAATTGTAACAGGTCTAATGTTGGGGTTATTTCCTCTGAACAGACTTTGGAGCTTGACCTCTAAGATCCCTTAAGTTGGAACATGTCTAGAGTCCAGACGGCTATTGAGAGGTTCCGCTTTAAAATGAACAAGAAAACAAGAAAAAGAAAAAAAAGACAACTGTAAAATAATATTGAGGCTACTCATGTCTGAAAAACGTCTTACTGCGACTCTCAAAGTGATCGTTGCCTTCCAATGATGACTTATCATGACCTGATGCAGAAAGGGTCAACTTTCACTCCTGCGTGGGGAAACTTCTGAAACCTGCCAAACTAAATCTTTCCCTCCCCGTTTTCTTTTCGTCCAACAACGGCACAGCGTGATCCCTGTCTACAGACTTCACCGCGCCTAAACCCTGCCCAAATGAACCTCTCAAGGCTCGACGCACAGCTAAGGGGGACTCGGGGAGAAGAAAGTGCAGCGTTTAACTGGCAGTGAAGTTTTTGGGGGAATTGAAGAACCGCACGGAAAGTGAACAAAGGGGAGGAACTGGGCTGAGTGGATGGACTTCGGAGACGGGACATAATCTTATCTCTCCATCCTTCTCCATCATCTTTTTCTTCTTAACGCGCGGATGATAAGGAGTTCGTCTGTTGGCGTGATTTGGATTAGTCCTGGTCTTCCATGCACGCTGAAAATTCATTAGCGACCCCTTTACCTGCCTAGATCTCGTTGATCCTTTTGCTAGACGTCTTTAATCCTTGGCGAGGGCTCTCTGCGGGATACTGTGCGGTGGTCAATCGGCGGACGTGTTCGACGGGTCTTCTGCGGGTGAGTCAGAAAGTTTAACTCGACGACTTAAGGTCAACTAGGAGAGCCTGGACCAGATTACATCATTATGTTGCTTAATTTCCCTCTCTGCTTTCTGGTGAAAAAATCGTTTCACTGATTGTCTTTAGGAGTTGGAGCTGTTAGTCCACTTTCCGCACCACCTATATTGTGAATAAATGGGATTGACATTTCCAAATACACCTTAAAAAAACCGCACGGCACGTTTTTGCCGCTGCTGCTCGTTGCGTCGTTGCATATCATTTCTAAAATAATTTTGTTTTTGTTTTTCTCAACTAGTTTACTTCTTGAGTTAACTGGAATGGTGTGAAAACGGAACTTCCAAACATCCTGTAAATAGGACGACGTGGGTGACCCACTGGTTTTATAAGCCAGGAGAAAGCTATTTTCTCCATAATAAATGGCGTGAGTCGAAGGCATTTGGAAAGGACAACGTTTAACGTTGGTTGTTTATTAGAGTCAGGTGGTGTCGCTGAGAATAGGCCTACTCTCTCTTCCCCCTTATTGGCGTTTGGGACAGTTTAAACAGTCCAGTTTTGCAATTTGGACATGAAGATTACATCCATGATCTATGCCCTGTCACATAAAACCCACTATAATTAATTATTTTCTTATACGCCTAGATGCGAAAAACATTGGTCGTCTTATAAAATGTATTCATTTATATTAATTTATTCATAAAATACCAATGAAATTGCAACACATCCGAGCAACGGACAACAACAAATGTGTCACCCTTCTACGTGTGTGTGCGTGTACGTGCGTGTGCGCGCGCGCGTGCTTGTCTTCAATTACGCTATAGCAACATACATGAGTATTGGGTGTGCAAATGTGTATTGTGTGTGCACCTTTAGGCGCAGTCATGTGGCACAGGATTCTGATTTGCTGCGCACTACTTGCGCTGTACTCGGCGGCACCGCCAGCGCACATCAACCGTCTGGCTCTGTTCCCCGACAAGAGTGCTTGGTGCGAGGCCAAGAACATCACACAGATAGTCGGGCACACAGGATGTCAGCCGCGGTCTATCCAGAACAGGTCAGAAGGAAGATACATGAAATATGTTCTTATTTGGTGTACATTAGCCTATGGACTGTAGTATGAATTATATTGTATTGACATGGGTAATTCTGTACAGCACGTGCTACTTTTATTCCCGCTGCAGTATATTTTTAAAGGTTGAAAGAAAAAAAGCAAATATTCCAGTGTTAGTGTCAGTAAATTCCGAATAAGTATATAACTCAACTATATTGAGTGTCAGTGTTTTCATTCGTCTGAAATTATGCTGACAGTCTCGGGCCAGTCAGTATAAGTGAAATCAGTATATCAACTACAAGTATATCCAGTGTCAGTATAAGTGTCTGTGTATTTGAGTGCGCATTGAGTGCGTCTACTATAAGTAAGCCCATACCGAGTCGGTATATTCAGTATAAGTGTGTTTGTATGTTCAGCACTGTGTGTGTCCCCCCCCCCCCCCCTTTGCAGAGCGTGTCTGGGGCAGTGCTTCAGCTACAGCGTGCCCAACACATTTCCACAGTCCACCGAGTCTCTGGTCCACTGTGACTCCTGCATGCCCGCCCAGACCCAGTGGGAGGTGGTAAGTCTGCTCACACTTTGGACACCAAACACCCGCCACACGCACCCGGTGTGGGAGGCTCTGTTCTGTGGATGTCTATGTGGAGCCCTACGAATGGCATGCCCAAATAAGTAGTACGTTCAAACGGCTTCCCGCAAAGCGTCATGGGTAATCTGACCTTTGGGAGGTGGGTGCACAATGGGGATACTTTTTTTTTTTTTTTTTTTTTCTCCGCGGTCTACAATGTAAGCAGACCTTTTTTTTTTTTTTTCTGGAAAGGGATTGAAGCGCGCCGGACGAAGATGGCTGCGGCCAAACCAAAATAGTTGACTTAATTGTGAGCCGTCTCAAAACACAGCGTGGGACCTTTTCAAATAACACCCACCGAGGCGCACACAATCACTCACCTAGCGCCGCAACAAAGCTAGCAAAGGGGGCTTACATGTTGGGTCGGCAGCGCTACACAGACTCTGGTCTGTGGTTCCCTAGGCGTCTGGGGAGCTGCTCCTCGCATTCAGGGCCCCAGCTCATTGTTCCCCCTGTAGCCGGCGGGGCCCCCGAAAGAGTCCTGTGACACGGCGGGTCTTTGTGCGGGGGCTTTGTGCGCAGCAGTCTGGAGGGCTGCCAGGTAGGGGGCGGGGAAGGTGAAAGCGCAGGTGAGATCACAGCGGGTCGTCATGGAAAGGGGGGGGGGGGAAGCGCGTACAGCTGTTATGGCATGTGTACAGCTGTTCTTTCGCCGTGACCTCCCTGTCAGGAGACGGCGGGGCCCGAGTACACGTAGTTCTCTTTTTTAATTGGAACTGGATGTGGGAGAAGGTCATCGTTTCTGACATGGGTTTTTTTTTTGCAGGGTTGTTTCTGTTCAGCGTTGGACGGGACGACCCGGGCTGACTCGGGACCGGGGCGACGGCGCTGGCGCATGCCTTTGCTCAGCGCTCGTGAGCCTAATGGATCCCGAGTGATCGATTAAGGGGAAAAAAGCCCGCGGCCCGGGGATCGTTTATGGCGCTAGACGTGGTTTATCTGCACTCCGGCTACGAGAGCTTTGTTTACTGTGTTGACAAACACGTTTTGAAGAGAGGATCCGCAGGACTGCGTAAACTCACCCATGCTTCATGTTTGTTTGTGTGTGTGCGTGTGTGTGTGTGTGTGTGTGTGTGTGTGTGTGTGTGTGTGTGTGGGTGCATACATGTGTTTGTGTGTGTGTGTGTGTGTGTGTGCACGTGCATGCATGCATGTGTGCGTGCGTGTGTGTGTGTGTGTGTGTGTGTGCACGTGCATGCATCACTCTGTGTGCGTGTCTGTCTGTGTGTCTGTGTGTGTGTGTGTGTGTGTGTGTGTGTGTGTGTCTGTCTGTGTGTGTGTGTGTGTGCGTGTGTGTATGTGTGCGCGCCGTGTTTGTAAACATGGTTAGGTGACGCTGGAGTGTCCGGGCAGCGAAGAGACGCCTCACGTGGACAAGCTGGTGGAGAGGATCTTTCGCTGCAGCTGCCAGTCCTGCAGTAAGGACGGCGGCCAGGAGGGGGCGGTGATGCAGCTCTACCCTGCCGAGGGAGCCCAGGAGACGCCGTCCCTCTCCGAGACACTGAGCGGAGTCCAGGCCCTCCCCCACCCTCTCACCGACGCCCACACCAAGCACATCCACTCCCAGAGAGAGCGTCATCACACACTGCCGCACACCTCGGACGGCGGATAGGAGCTCCCGCGTGGTTCAGTGCCTCCTCACCTCTTGAGACTGGAAAGGTGACACATTACACCACCGGGGGGCGTGAGAGTGATTAGCCGTTACAAGCCGTTTGGAAAATCGGCCTCTTCTGACGTCACAAGTGGGCGTGTCCACCCAGATGTGTGCCGGACGGATCAGTCTGCCAGCCTGCCCAGTGGACTGTAGCCAACGTTGCTCCTCTATCTGGGTGGACACGCCCACTTGTGATGTCAGAAAGAGGCAGATTTTTAAAACGGCTTGTAACGGTCTAATCACACTCGCACCTGGTGGTGTAATGTGTCACCTTTAAGTCTCTCGTCGGTCGACCCCTCCCCTCCCTAACGTGTCCTCCTCTATACCACCCTATTGCAAAGGCACTTTGAAAATACAACTTTACTTTTATTTTAAAGGCTCACCGCGCCACGTTGTGCTTCAAAATACATTCCTCTGTGTGTCAAATAAAATGTATAGGCTATAAACATAAAGGACCCACACCAGACGACCCGTTATTCTTTGGCATCATTTTAATGGTGTGTGTATGTCTGTGTGTGTGAAGATTCACGAGCTATCAGCCTGTATGTTCATGTGTTTACTACATTTCCTGTTAAGTTAATTGTGGGAACGTTTTCTAAACAATTATTTTACCAGTTTGGGTCTTTTTGTCAGCTTGTTTTAACCTGCTTTAATAAAATCTATTGATATAGTGATTTTTTTTTTTTGCAAGTCATACTGAATGAAAACTTTTAAAAGGCAATTTAGTTTGTTTGTTTCGAATAAACAAATGAGTATATTTTACATTACAATTCATTCTATCTTATTTACTTGCTGAAAACATAAAGTCAATATGAAATCAACGGCTCAAATCATTGACCAAATGGGACCTTTCTGCGCTAAAAGCTAATCCTAAACTCTGAACAGTTTCTGCAACCTACTTTTGTTCCTGCAATGTTCATCCCAAGGGGTTAACAGATACCAAGTTGGTCAAAGCTCTGCGTGGTTGACCTACAATTTCACATAAGGGCTAATCGCTAGGACAAATCGCCATGGCAACCAAATTAATGAATTGAGCTAAGTGCATGAGACAACATGAGCATCTGCGGCCCGTGGGGAGAGGCGGACAATATCAAGAGGGGACAAAACAGATGTTTTAAATTGTATTTTTCCCTATTCAGATCTAATGGAAGTAAAAGGCTCACCCATGTTGGCAGACTGAACAGATCTGTTAAAGAAAATCCACATCAATAGATCCTTTGGGCCTGTGTAACGCGCGACGTGGTCATCAACACCCGAGGCGACTGCTGTTAGTGTTATGTTATAAGTTCACCTCGGTTCCGTTAGAGGTCAGTATAAGGCTTCATAGTTTCCAGTTTATAGGTTGTGACTGTCTTACCTTCACCGCTTGAGTCCTCATGGCTCTTTAAAACACAACGAGTTCTGTCCTTGTTTTGATACAGACATAATAATAATATGCACCCACCGACCCCCGATTATTATACACCCAAAAACACGCGCGCGCGCACACACACACACACACACACACACACACACACACACACGCGCGCGCGCGCGCGCGCGCACATGCACACGCACACACACACACACACACACACACACACACACACAGATTACACTCACATTGGCCATATAGCCTACATGATAGCATATTGCGTTTGGAATAATAACACTTTTCAATAATACAATTAATGTGTTTTCATGTCGGCAAATGATCGAAATAAAGTCACGTTGACCCGGCGTATTTTAGACTTGTTGAATGCATAAATGTTTGCTGGGAGTGTTTATTCGGTTACACCACTCTAAAATAAGTCTTCCTTGAAATCACCATTCCTCTAATGATTATGTTTTCATGTCGAAATTAAGTCACGACTCGACGTCTACTGGACTTGGTCGCTTCGACGCAGGTCGAGGAAATGATTGCTGGGACAATAATAAAATAAATCGCATAGGCACTCGTATCAATTTCATTCTTTGGAGCCATGGGTTCGGGCGGACTACCGGCCAATCAGCAAGTCGGAGGGCATATCATGGGACAGAAAGAAAACACCACTAGCCTCCCTAAATGACCGCTCGGTTAATGAGAAAATACATGCTGAGTAAAGGGCAACGCAAATCCATTGATGAACTAGAGACGATAGGCTATAGCTATTCAAATATATTTCGAACTAAAGTGCTTCTTCAGATATGTTAGACGCGAGTCAGTAGAGTAGGCTATAATCCTCGCGCATATTAATTGTTTTATATTTTTTTTAGCGTGCAGTGCGCGCGCGCAATAGTCGCGCGCTGATGAGTGCCCGCGGGCTCCGCCGCCACTATGGAACCGTCCTCACGGAGAAAGCACCGTCGCACCGGCACGCCACTCTGAATAGTGAAGCAAGGCGGACGCTGATGATCTTTCCCGCGTTTGTTGAATGAAACATTGACCCAACTCTCCCAGAAAAGGAGGAAAGAACACTATTTTCTGCACTCTCAGAAGTCAACAAATAAAAAAGCACCAGAGAAAGAAAACGCTCTATTGCAAGGTATGGGAGTAGTTCGTAATTCATGAAATCTGTTTATTTTGACGCTTTTGTCCCGCTTTATTTGTCATTTAACATAGGTCTTTAACGGGTGCTATTTTATTCTGACGCGTTTCCAAGAAGTGGATACAATACATACAAAACCTCTGTTTAGCCTAATAAAATATAACTGGATGGATTCCCAGTATAACTGCTAATGACCTCCTCTCCATGTTTATTCCAGACACTGTGCGGTTAACATGTTGTAAATTATTGTTGAAAGCGCCTATTGCACGGGGCAGCTGGCCGTTATGTGTTAATTGACAGAAGAGGGTTACTCTGATTGAATATACATTTAATTATACAAGCTTGATGCTGCTTCTGGATGGCTGAACCCTGATCGATTGATCATTAAAATCGAAAGGAAGACTGATGAGGTGTGTGTATGTGCGTGTGTGTGTGTGTGTGTGTGTGTGTGTGTGTGTGTGTATGTTTGTATCTATTTGTGTGTGTGCGCGCCCGCGTGTGCGTGCGTGTGTGTGTGCGCGTGCGTGCGTGTGTGTGCGCGCGCGCGCGCGTGTGTGTGTGTGTGTGTGTGTGTGTGTGTGTGTGTGTGTGTGTGTGTGTGTGCGCCTGTGTGCGTCTGTGCGTGTGTGTGGGTTAAAATATGGACGCACGCAGTGTCGCAATTAAATTAATTGTAGAAATGGGACACATTTTAATGACAAAGAACAATTGCCAGCAAGAAAATACGATTAAAGACTGTTTAATAATACATTCTCTCTGGAACGACTTTGCTTTCATTTGGACACACAGTAGGCCTACATACAGGCTGGATACATTTACTTCTGTTTGCCCCCCCCCCCCCCACCCCCCCCACTCCTCCTCACCCCCCCCCCCCCCCCCCCCCCTCCACCACCCCCCCCACCCTCCTCTCCAGGATGTGTGGCATGGACGTGGACCTGGGGGAAGCGGGCTCGGCAGGCGAGGAGGACAAGGAGGAGGAGTTCTGGCTCGGGGAGGAGGTGAAGCTGTTCCCCCCACAGCTGGCCCACACGGCGGGCAGCGCGTGGGGCAGCCGCAGGGGCCGGCTGGGCTGCCTGGCCTGCGGGGCCGGCCTGGTGCTGTGGAACCTGGGGCTGGTCCTGCTCAGCGCCGTGCTGCTGGCCGCCGTCTTCTCCCTGGTGCTGCTGCCCGCCTTGCTGCTGCTCTACGCCGGCTTCCTGTGCCACTCCAGGGTAAGGAGGAGGAGCCCGCGTGCTGTCACACCGCCGGCTTTATTTGTGAGCAGCCGATTCTTAAAGGTGACGTTTTATGACCACCCACAGTGGTAATAATAAAACACAGTGTGATAGAGAGCCGTCACGAGCCGCTTTGAAAAAATCATCACAAGCGGACCTGTCCACCTAGATGTATGACGGATAGAGGAGCAACGTTTTTGCTACAGGCCACTGGGCAGGCTGGTGGACCTAGATCTGTCCGGCGCACATCTAGGTGGACACGCCCACTTGTTAAGTTATCCTTTATTTATCCCTTTTTGGGGGAAATTCTTTCTCTGCTTTTGACCCATCTGGGAGCCGGTGAACACCCAGAGCAGTGGGCAGCCGCAGTGCAGCGCCCGGGGAGCAGGTGGGGGTTTCAGGTGCCTTGCACAAGGGCACCTCATCCGTGGATGAGGACGTAGGAGAGTGTTGCACAACCACTCCCCCCATCCATATTTTTGCCTGCCGGTCGGGATTCGAACCGGCCACCCTCCGGTTACCGGTCCAACTCTTTAACCAGTAGGCCACGGATGCCCCATCTTTTTTTTTGTGATGTCAGCAGAGGCAGGTCTTGAGCCTGTTGGCGGTGGCTGGCGGTCTGACGCCGTAGATTTGCTAAACTGACTGGGCAAACTCAAACGTGACGGTCGCCATAATGTTGTTTGTAAGCTACAATCAAATGCATTAAAACATCATAAGTCTACACAGGGAGAGGAAAAGCAGAGACTGCGCAATCGTCTATTTCAGGTAGAGGTGTTTGTCTGGCCAAAGCACTTGAAACGGTGAGAGGCGTTGACATGGTTACTCTTAGTGCTGCAACACTGCCATCGCCTCCCACCTGAATCAGTATAAAAACACCAAGCTACAAACCGCCTGCTGTCCATGGATGTGAATTACAGCTGGACCGTTTTTATTACAGTAAGTAAACTCAACTCTGTCCCACGAGTACGGCACTAAGCTGGGGCGTGAAACAGTCCACGTAGCGGACTGTTTACCTCTGGACTCATCCCGCTCTCCTGCAACCCCCCAGGAGTCAGCTGAGGCTGGAGCAGGCTTTGATATTAATTGTGATACATCGCTTATTGAGACAAGTTCACACACTAGTTCTTGAATAAGTCGAGGGCCACTGTGCGACTGTTTTAAATGCGCTCCATCCTAAATAGAAACCAAGTAAAACAGCTAGCTGACCCTGAACACAACCGCAGTACTGTCTTGCCAGGATCAGTGATGGATTTTGCCATTAAAATGTTTTATTAAGTGTTGGCCTTGGATTTATTGTGTTTAATGGTTCAGCCGTTATATTTCATTGTGATCTCTTCTCCTTGGGGGTATGCCAGGCATGAGGCTTTGGCTGACTGGATGATTGCATTTCAGAATCTCTTCTGACCTGCCCACCGAATTTGATTCCCTTTCGATAAATGTCCATTGAGTTGGAGATTGCCATGACATGAACAACATGAAAATCCATCTCATGACAACATTGGTTCCGAACCTAAGGTTCGGGATCCCACCTTGGGTCCCCTGATATACATATGGGGTCGCAAGAGATTGCTGACGTCAGCTACAGAAAACGTATACGTCCTGTAGACTCCCTCATGATTCAGAGCCATGAGCAAACTATTACCGATAGTGTAGTGTAGTAGTGTAGAAGAACGATGCGATTATGTTCATTGTGATGTCTCACCTAACTCTACTCTCCTAACGCTGCTGATTCACTGTGCTTGTGATTGGTCATCGTTATTCAATATCCTTAGCTTCATAGCATAATTGCCTAAGTCATATTTTAAGCTTCATCTTTTATTGAGCCTCAAAAATGCAAAAAAGAGTCAAATAGATGACTTAGGCAGATAGTGATTAGTGAGTAAAAAGCACGCTGATTGGCTTCAGATACAGCCAATGAGGCACAGGGAATCAGCAGCGAAAGTTAGGTTTGATATCACAATTTGGCCAAAATATGACTTAGGAAATCATGCTCTGAGGCTAACGATATGTGAATTGAGTCAAAACTAATTGGTGTGGAGGCTAATTGCACAAAAGTCAACGTTGGGTCACAAAACAAATGTTGAGAGCCAGAAACGAGGTGACGTGCCAGAAAGAGATGGGAACCACTGTATTCAAACCTGTGCAATCAAGGCAGGAGGCAGGCAGAGTGGGAGTCCGTGCGGCGGATCCCTCTCCACATGATCTGTGGTTTGATGGTTCACAAACAGATGGAGCACAGGGCCAGGACGAGATAAGGGCTCACAATGGTTATGTCTTAACCCACTCAGGATCAGATGTGCCCAGGCCTACTGCCATGTTCAAGTTCAAACGGGCCAAAGCATGGTTTGCATGCACAGGGTGTGTGTGTGTGTGTGTGTGTGTGTGTGTGTGTGTGTGTCTGTGTGTGTTTGCGTGCTTGCGTGTGGATGCATGCATGTGTCAAATAAGGTTATGCGTGTGGGTGTCCAAATTCCTCTCGAAAGATCACAATAGGACACTTCAGAGTGAAACTGCCTTTATAGAAGCCACCGTATCCAAAAATACTCAATCCTAGACAGGAACCACGTGAAAGAGGGTGACAGAACCAGATGATGAGTTTGTTCCTTTCACACATTTGCATGTGTCTGTGACTGCACATCAATTGTGCAGCACAACAGTGAGTGCTTGCGACAGGAGGTGTCTAAGCTGCTGTGGTGATGTTTCTATTGTGCTTTATCAGTGTGACTCTCCCTCCCCCCGTCTATTTCATTGTTTTATTCCTCTTTCTCAAACTCTGTCTATCTGTCTCTCTTTCTATTTCCTTCTGTCTCTATCCCTTTCTTTCCGTCTCCCCCTGTCTCTCCTTGTCCCTCAATTTGTCTTTCTCTCACTCTCCCCCTCTTTCTCTCTCTTTGTCTCTCAATTTGTCTTTCTCTCTCTCCCTCTGTCTCTCCCTCTCTTTGTCTCTTAATTTGTCTTTCTCTCTCTCTCTCTGTCTCTCTCTTTGTCTCTCAATTTGTCGTTCTCTCTCTCTCTCTCCCTCTGTCTCTCTCTCTCTTTGTCTCTCAATTTGTCTTTCTCTCTCTCTCTCTCCCTCTGTCTCTCTCTCTCTTTGTCTCTCAATTTGTCTTTCTCTCTCTCTCTCTCTCTCCAATCTCTTGCCGATCACTCTCGACAATCTCATTTACTTCCCCCCCGGTTATTGACAGCTCTGAGCTGTGCTTATCTGTAGAGTGCGGCTGGGAGAGACTCTGTCACAGCCCACAGACTCTCAAACAGCCCACAATCTCACCCAGGGACTTAAAGCACGCACACACACACACACACACACACACACACACACACACACACGCACACCCACGACTGACACACGTGGACACACTTGGCTGACACACAGCAGGCTTCTTCTAACCCAATCACGGTTTGTCAATAAGAGGCTGGAATGGGTAATCAGGAGGAAGAAAAACACACAACACATGTCCGCATGCGCCACAGCTGTAACACCCTAACCTCCATCTCGCCTCCCAGGTCCTGGACTCCAGGGCCGCCCTCTGCCGTTACCTAGACGATAACAGTTCCTCGGCACTCATCATCCTGGGCTTCGTCATGATGTCCCCCCTGGTGGTGGTGGCGGCGGCCATCTTCTGCGGCCTGCTGCGTCGGTTGCGAGTCCTGCCCCTCCTGCAGCCCGTCACGCGGGCCTGGTACCGGGGCAGCATCCTGGACTGGGCGGGCAGCCTCAACGCCTGGGTGTGATGGAGGTCCTGCTGCACACACACACGGGGCCCCCCTGTTTGTAGAGGTGTGATGGAGGTCCTGCTGCACACACACACGGGGCCCCCCTGTTTGTCGAGGCCGGTATGTTATGTGTATCCTGGCCCCCGTTTGTCTGTTGATGGAGAATAATTACAACTAAACAACGTGAGTGTCCGTTAGTCTACAAGTGTCATGTTTGTTTATTCTGGATTTTGATATTGTTCAGCCCAGTGTGATGATGTCAAGAACTAAATATATAGACTGTGTGATGTTGTTTGGTTTCCGATATAGAGCGAAATGCATTGTTCCGATTACATGATTGGAGGATTAAACTCAGAGGAGCATTTTCAGAGGTTCTTACAACATAGTCTCACAAATCGATTGTTGAATGTTTTAGATGTTAAGTTATTCTTTGGTTATTATGGAAGAAATTTGGGTTGTTGTATTCCCTGTTGGTTTAATACATGTGGCATATTTCATGTAGATTGGCCTGCGTATATATTTAATGGCAGAATGATGATCCCCTATTTGCTTACAATAGTTATTGAATTAAGCATTGTGCCATGAACCACAATCATTCCTGACACGGGAGAAAATTCATATTCAATGTATATTTCAGCATATTTGTAAAATGATATGTAAAGTGAATCAGACAGATGTTTGTTTTCGTCTCTATTCATGTATGTACTTCATTCTTAAATTAAATAAAATGTTATCTATTTAAATGTTATTTATTATTATGCATACGTTTTTTATGCATACTAAAATGTCACTTTTTAATAAAATGCTTTTATTCAGTGTGGTTATTGCGTGGTACATTCCTTAACCAGCCTCAATCCGCTCGCTGATGTCTGATTACATTGTAAGTACCAAGTTGAACTCGTGTGTCTGAGCCAAAGGACAATTGGCTCTGAGTAATTAAGGCCGTTTCAAAGAAGTGGTGTTGTAAACTCCCCCGCTTGATTTTAATTGGCTGTCGGTGTCATCTAATTATCTTATTCGTGGGCAAATTATGGAGGTTAATTGGAGCCTTGTTTACTTCCATGTGTGCATTTTGGATTCCTTTAATGGATAAAATAATTCTTTGGTATAATCCAATTGAAGTTGAGCTGCTTTACTATGCAATCAAAGTAAAGATAAACATGGGTAATTATTTGAAGGAATAATTCAATTGTACTGCAACATTGAACACCAAAATAAACCCGTGGAAACATTTCTGTGATGCTTATATATTATTTGTTATGGTGAATGCCCTGTTATATAATCATAAGCTCAACGCAAACTCAAGAAAACTCAGGACAGAATGTAGACAAATAACACATGAATCAAAAATGCCCACAAACTGCTTTAAATAATAACTTGGGTATTTTACATCCTGAACCTTTCGGACATTGGTCCAGTATTGAGCGAAAACTCTTCACCCCTCAACACGCTGCAATCTCACTCTCTGAGGCAAAGCACCCGTCAATGTATGTCCTCCGAAAGTTCCCACTGACAGCCTCAAAATGTTACTATAAGGGATTGACAACATTATGAAAGGTGTCTAAGAAATCTGCCTCTACCTTTTGTTTTATGGGCTTTGTTTCTTAAGTTTCGCTCAAGGGGTAGTCTCCTTCTGAAATGTTGTGCAGGAAATGTCCCTATTGTCACAATCCCCTGTAACCCATGTCATTTACGTCTTGCCTGTATTCCTCTCTACAACTCTTACTCATGTTTGCGCTGTTCTCTTTCTGCAACAACTCAACTCTCACGAGACTTCTCCTTGGGCGAGACTTGGTTAGACGCAATTATAAACAGACCGGATCGAAGAAAAAGTTTGATATTTCCAGAGGGATCCTTTCCAAAACGAACCAAAAATGATGGGAAAATAGGGTCCAGGTGGAAAAATCCCAAAGCTATCCTTTAAATCATTACAGAATGTGGAGACCTGAATCAATTACTGTGAATGCCAACAGGTTTCACTTTGTCTAAACACACTAAAGCCTGTTTTGGTTTAACTCAAATAGGTGGCTGCGATTCACAGCGAGTCCTATAATGATAGTAATGGAGTCATTTTGTCTCCATTAAAAGGTCAGTAAAGGCAGACATTCAAAGCAGTGTTTTCCAGGAGGAACACGTCCAGAAAATGTATGTCGTATGGAGCAAAAGGCTTAGAGGTACGTAACTGCTTGGTGTTTTAGGGCCTACAAACAAGTAGAGATACTCACCCACACAGCAAAACAAGCACATAAATGCAGCATGATTTTTATTTTCCTTGAACCAACTCCCGTTTTGATTATCTTCATTATGTTTAGTACCGAGGCATTTCATAATCATCATGTTGTTTTTTATCCAAATTAGGTCACATTCATGAGGATTCTGAGTCCCCAAGGTGTTAATACGTGTAATCAGCGATTTGAAAGGTTCCCCGATGAGCAAGCAGTCCTTGGTGTGGGGAAGTGACCATGGTATTATGTCACCTACAATCACTCGGAGACACTTTACCAGTCTCCATGACAACCTTGACGTGTTCAAATATATATTTTTTAAAGTATCTATGATCATGTGTACGTGTACTACGATCAAGTACACGCAATTGATGGTGGAAGGATACTTTGTGAGGCAAGGTATGATGGGATGTATGGTATTAATAAATGAGCAAAGCTTGTTCATACGTCAACAAGTGTATCTCCGTTCTTTTCTCTCTCTGTCTCCTGCCTGGAAAGCAGATGAGCTGGCCTGACTCAACGTCAGTTCAAGAGGCTCCAGAGACTCCAGACCTTGAGCATTTACTTAAGCACCAATGAAAGACAGTATACCTGTATATTGCTGGTGTATCGCCTGCCCTGTCTCAATAGCAGTACACACTGAAAGACACACACACACACACACACACACACACACACACACACACACACACACACACACACACACACACACACACACACACACACACACGTCATGCATTCCTGTTCTGCAACAGCAGCCTTTGTGTAATGCTTCTCTTGGCACGCTGACAATCAGCCCCCAAAGGACCTGTAGCTTCTGTCAGCCCAGCAACAGTCCCCAGCAGCCATCATCACATTGCTTCATGTCATCTGCTCTACAGCAGCTCTCCATAACCTGGCGCCAACCTACACCACTGCTATCCAATCCCAGAGCCCTCCCATCTGCTGACACGTCCCCCACCACGGTCACACCGAACCCCCGGGGCTGACAGGGTCCTCTCCGTCACCTCCTTCTGGAACTCTCTGCCTAAATACAGCCGGGATTCCTACCTCACTCTCCTCCTTCAAGTCTTCCCACAAAACCCATCTCTAGGCTTTTAATTAGAATCATGACTCCTCCTACCCACTTGTTGCTGAGTGGGAGGAGCGTGGGCAAGTCTCAGCCGAGTTAGGAAGTGATGTCAAGATGTCTGTGATGACTAATTGCTTAATTGGATCCTCCTCAGTTTTTGTCAAAATTGTTCAGAGCAATTTATTTATTTTATATTTCAGGGCTTTTATTTAATCCAGTTGTTTACTGCAAATTCCATGCAACAATCCATCTGAATCTTTCTGTTATGTCTCTCTCTCTCTCTGTCTATCACTCTCTGTCTCTCGCTCTCTCTCTCTCTGACTCTCTCTCTCTCTTTGTGTGTGTCTGTCTCTCTCTCTCTCTCTCTCTCTCTCTCTTTGTCTCTCTCTCTCTCTCTCTCACCACAGGTGTCTCTCTCATGTTCTGGTCAAAATGATTATGTCCTCTGAGCCATGCTCATTACGCTTCCCACCCCCTCTGTCATCTGAGGATCTCAAGGGCCCTCGTCTCTCAAGCTCCAATGTCTAATTATGATTACGGTATTCTGCTGCAATCCCAGCCATTTCTTGCCACTCTTGGCAAGAGCTGTCACCAATGCAGAATATTCACTGTTCACATTCTTTAATCCATTGCGACTATATTTGTATTTTGGGGGAATTTGAAAAAAAAAAAAAATTGAAAAATGAACCTTTGAATAAAACACTTAAAAGGTCTGCCCTTTGTGTCAGCCACCATTTATCCAGTCCGTCTCCCCCCCACCCTGAGAGAACAGACCTCCCGCCACCCACCTTCCTTTCACCTCCATCACTTCTTTTCATGTCTTATCCTTTCAATTCCCAGCCAAGTATAGAATGTACTTTTTCCTTTCCTTTCTTTATTCACTATACAGTATTTCTAGGCCTCTATAAATGATTTTTTCGAGAAAAATATAAAGAGAAAATTTCCATTATCCCCGCCCCCCCCCCCCCCCCCCCCCCCTCCTTCACATCACCCCTGTCTGCCTTCGGATTTGCCGGCTCTGGGATGAAAGCACCATTATTTGACAAGTGCTGGCTTTTCAAAATGATAACGACCTCTAATTCCATTCCCC
>NC_140272.1:1479363-1486481 GCF_964030765.1 Micromesistius poutassou
CATGGCCTCAGTATCAGACTTCTTGGCCACAGTGGCAATCCGACTGCTAACTAATTTAAGACTTTTTAATTAAAGAGTTAAATTAGTTAGCATTCGGATTGCCGCAGTGGCAATCCGAATGCTAACTAATTTAAGACTTTTTAATTAAAGAGAGGAAGGGAGCTATCTCTAGGTGCAAGGATGACTTTGCCTTTTAAATTAACTTGTAACCATGTAAACAAGGTTCTATCGTTTTCTATATAATTTGATATTATTATATATTTATCTTTTTTCCACAACAGAAAGCAAACATGACTACTAAATACTAAATACTAACTCATTGAAGAATGCAATTAAAGCCAAGTTATAACACAAAGGTTGGAGAGATAATACAAGCAATACAAATATGGCCATATAAAAGCACATTAAATCCCAGAAAGAAGAGGTGCAGCTGAAAATGAAAAACCATCACTTCTTATTCTACCGCGGGAATAAGGAAGGACTCCTGAGGCTGGCTATTACCATCAATTAAAAAGATGTTTCCCACAAGGCTGTTCACAACCACGTTAGATGCACTGCAATATGCCCCGAACTTCTCCTACCTATACATGTATGTGTGTACAGAATCAATCTATATACCTATACCGAAATACCTATCCTGTACTTTGGATTGATTCTGTACATATATTTGCCACTATCATACCTCTCTGTGTTTCTTATTGTTAACCCGGGACATTCTTCTATTTGGACATTGTATGTTTGGATTTGCACCTCACCATGTCACTCTCAATTATGTCTCTTACTGTAACTGTTACTTGTGGCATTGTGTATTTTAGAATTGCACCCAACTGTTACATCTAGTTTACATTTAGAATCATGACACCTTTTCACATTATGGTCATTGCACCTTATATATATGCTAATTATTTGCCACCTCTATATATTTGCTAATTTCCTGTACTGTAACTGCTGCACAATAATGAGCCTCTGGATTAACAAAGTAATATCTTCTCTTATCTTATCCCCATACATAAAGATATGGTGTCTAGGATGAGGGTATGCAGACTCAAGTCACTTTTGATCAAACTCTGGGGACATTTCACACAATGTAAATCCATTAAACAGTGAGTATTCCTGCTCCCACCTAAACTCAGTAACACAACAGAGATGCTACTTTCAATGTCTTCGTCCAAAAGGGCTGCACTTCTAAACGCCGAAAACCCATAACGCCAATAATTATTCTGTCTCGATAACAAGGTGCAGAAACGAAAGGCGTAATTTACCATAATTTCAAAAACCAATATGCCGGTTCTAAAATGAGAAAGCTTTCATTAATAACTCTTCGGTTCAAAGCTGTGCGCTTTGGTTTGTATACCTATCACGCAGCCCCATAAGCACTCGTCGTGCCGTGCTCCAAACCAATCATCTGGACACAACACGGCGTCCTCATCTGCCGGCGCTATTAAAGCCAGGTGGCTTCAGGTGCGGCTGCCTCAGCCAGTAAACATGGCCTCATGTACCCCTTAATGATCACGTTGGAACGCTTGCTTGGGAGAAATCCGGGCTGGTGGTGGTTATGCAAAATTGTTCTAGTTTCATCCAAACCCAATAATCCCTGAGTTTTTTTTGTTTACGACGCAGTTGTTTGTGCTGGTGCCAGAACGCAGCCCTTTCACCGTGGACACGTCACACTGGGTGCTGCTGAGGATGCAATTAGCACGTCGGCCGCACACAGCGAAACACAGCAGCTGATTAACCCCTTCTCGTTGCTGCTCCCCCATGGACTGGCCACAGGTCACAAGAGGTAGCGGTCGTGTGTGTGTGTGTGTTTGTGTGTGTGTCTCTCTCTCTCTCTCTTTCCCTCCCTCGCTCTCCCTCTTTCTCCCTCTCTCATTTTCTCCCTCTTTATCTCTCTTGTTATGTCTCTCTCTATCATTTCTCTCTCTCTCCCTCTCTTTTACTCTCTTTCTCTCTTTGTCTTCACTGACCTGTCAGATGTCATTCTCTTCTTCCGAACAAGAAGGGACCCCCCCACCCCCCCTCACACCCTGCCATCCCTGCCCCCCCCCCCCCCCCCCCTCTAGATGTCTCTAGTAGCATTTATAGGGCTCTCACATGGATGATGGATCAATGATTTACTTGGTATTTTATTGGTTGTTATTTTGGGGGGGGGGAAATCACACAGTTAGGTATTTCACTGCTTCCAACCTCAGGAAGTCTAGAGGCTGAACACCCTTTGTTCTCTCAGGGGGCTGATGACACCTACATTTCCGTTAATAATTACAAGGCTGCCAGTGTTTCAGAACAGGCGGCGCGGTCAAAAATAGACTCCTGGAATCAAAGTAATTGGAAATGGTGAATGGATGTTTTATTTCCCCACACAGGTAAACGAGCGGCCTTACATTTTCGCCCACGATCCAGTGTCAGTCTGCTCCGAGAGGGAAGCACTAGTCCAGAGCAGTTGGGCTTCCGATGCCTTGCTCATGTACACGCCAATACTTCTACATGCTCATGCCCAGAAGGTACATCTAGGAGGAGAAAAACACACTGATATGTTATGGTATGAAATTAACAGGCCTCATGTTTCGGGGATTGTTTCACTGTGCAAATGATTTTGCAAAAGGATGCTTGCACACGTTTTTTTCTCATTATCACAGCTGTCGAATGGCACACAGTAACTGCTCTTTCCAACCATACCTTCCCCCCACTGCTGCTGTTTTCTCACTGCTTCTGGCGTCACAAGAGAGTCACTTAGTCTCGGAGACATTTTATAAAAAAACAATTATCACGTGTGTGTGTGTGTGTGTGTGTGTGTGTGTGTGTGTGTGTGTGTGTGTGTGTGTGTGTGTGTGTGTGTCAGTGCGTTTACATGACACTCAAGAAAGTCCAATTATTGGGTTAGTCCAACTATGATTGGATTACTAAGATGCATGTATACACCTTAGTCAAGCTAAACTCGAATAGAATTGGGTTTCTCATAGTCGAATTAAGACCCCTAGATAATTCGATTCATAGTCGAGTTAAGCGTGCATGTACGGAATGGGATTGGATTATGCGTTGAATTGCGTTCTGCGCATGCTCGAGATCTTAAAAGTAGAAGGAGACGATAGTCGTGTTGTTGTCGCCGTCGGAAAACGAGAAACGGCGATTTATTTAAAAAGGTGGTGCAGAAGATGGAGGAAGCCGGTGAATGTAGTTACCCCCTATAAGAATTGTGTCCCGGCCGCGGGAGGGCGCATGGCATGCATTCATTAAAGGTGGAAGCACACAGACACTACGCTTCGATTTCACCCAAGGCTGAATTAAAAGTACATGTTTTTCGAAATGTGAGTCATCATCAACGAGGTTGTAAAGTAGTAATAGACCTCTGAGGAATAAGTCCCGCCTCCGAGGCTCCCGGTTCCGTCGCATGCGGACTCCTCCACCGGCAGAGCAGCCGGAGGAGTCATACGACCGAGAGGTCGGAACAATGGAGCGTCGGAGAAATGATATGGACCCGAAGTGAACTGACAGCTGTCTGCTGAAAACATCTTTGTCGAATGCCGCCTGAGTTTGTTGTTGCTGGTGACGTAAAGAGGTCAACCGGTAGCTCTACTACCACTAGTTGAAATGGTTACAGCGCCACCTATCGTACCGGGGCATGACACGCTTCGGCCAATGAATCGATTTACTCACTGCCGTGTATACTCGGACAATTGCAGTTGTCCAATTGCGGAGCATAGTCAAACTATGGCTTTAATCTGATTAAGCTGTGCATGTAAACGTACTGTGTGTGTGTCTCTCTCTCTCTCTCTCTCTCTCTCTCTCTCTCTCTCTCTCTCTCTCTCTCTCTCTCTCTCTCTCTCTCTCTCTCTCTCTCTCTCTCTCTCTCTCTCTCTCTCTCTCTCTCTCATACTCCCACCATATATCTCTCTATCGTCCTCTTGATAATTAATATCATTTCCTATGATTAACCTTGGATCACGTCCTCAAACCCCCATATCAAATTTCACTACATATTTAATTGAATGTATATCCAATTAAAACAGCTGTTGTTTACAGTGAATACACACAAGAGTTAAAGTAAATATATGGCCGTTGTTGTGCAAGCACTCATGAGAAGCCTCTGTGTGTGTGTGTGTGTGTGTGTGTGTGTGTGTGTGTGTGTGTGTGTGTGTGTGTGTGTGTGTGTGTGTGTGTGTGTGTGTGTGTGTGTGTGTGTGTGTGTGTGTGTGTGTGTGTGTGTGTGTGTGTGTGTGCCTTTATGTGCCTGTGTATGTTTGTGTGTGTGTGTGTGTGTGTGTGTGTGCCTGTGTGTATGTGCCTGTGTGTGTATGTGCCTGTGTGTGTGTGTGTGTGTGTGTGTAATATCTGTGCCCAGGTGTACTTTATGGCATTTTCCATTCTGTGTGTTGTTGCTTGGCTGTGTGGAGACGGCAGGCTGGGACATGCAGCAGGTGAACGGGCCACGGGAGGACGGCAGAAGCCCTGTGCTGGTGCCCTTTCCCCAGGCAGAGTTCGGCAGAAGGGCCGTGACGAATGGGTTACAGTACAGCATGTTCCGCTGGCACAATCAGACGATCACTGACATGCAATAGAAACCAGGAGGAGTATCCCATGGACCATTAAGGGAGACATGGAAAGAGTGACTTATTTGCCCAGTTAGTGTGTTAACCACTTGTATATTTTTAATCCGCTGTTAGAATATATTAATGGTTGACCTACTTGCTTAGGAAAGTGTTCTCCATGAAAGAAGTGGGATGCAACGGGAACTCGTCTTCTCGTCATTTTCCAGCCGTCTGACAGCCAGTTAATTTATTGCGCAGCTGGCAGGACTCCCAGGCAGACCTCGTTAACATGACACTAATAAAATGGCCTTTAAATATCATGTCTTCCTTCCTACAACCCAGCGCTGTCTCTGTCTACATCCTCCTGGTATGCATGTTACACCGTGTTTGAAGCGCAAGAATGTCATATGCGTCGCTTATCTTGCTGGAGGCCCAGGGAAATGTTTCATTTGCTTGACACACACCCCTCCCTTGGTCTGTGAGGAACCATGAACACACACAGATGCAGACATGCAGACACGTGCAGGTGTGTGTGTGTGTGTGTGTGTGTGTGTGTGTGTGTGTGTGTGTGTGTGTGCGTGTGCGCGTGTGCGTGTGTGTGTGTGTGTCTTTGTCAACTGTATGAATACGCAATTATTTTAAATGATTTAAAATTAAAAAAAGTTTATAAGTGAGTTATTGTGGATCTACTGCCGTGCCCGTTCGTCGTCAAAACATACTTTGCATATCAAAGGAGGGGAGTGTTTGGTGTTTTGCACAGCTCGGTGAGGTTTCCGTGTTGAGGACCGGACTGTCTGAGGACCGGACAATCAGCAGGCGGCGGGGGAACACGTTGGGGAAGAACCTGGACCGCATGGATCGATATATCGGAGAGAAATCTTCACATTCTTCGTAATATTTAGACAGAGAATAAAATACTTGATTGATTAGTTTGCAAAACGAAAATTAACAAGAACACTACAGCAAAAGTCTAAAATTAAATGTTATTTTCTGTTATTGGAATTGGAATTGATTAGTAGGCTATTTTTTTTTTTTTTTTACAATGCGGTCGCTCGCGCTAAGATGAACCCAGCGGATGCTTTGTAACTTTGTAAACTTCATTAGTTATAGTAGGATTCGTTGCGAAAATGAAGTGTTTTGTATTTGGCTTTATCTTCGGGGCTATTCTCTTACTGAGCAGCTCGGCTGCACCTGACACAGGTGAGTGCCTTTACCTCCATTCATTTCATTAGCCCTTGGTGTCCACGCGAGGGCCACACTCGGACCTCCTTATTAGTCCTGCCTGTTGGAAGTATAAGGTCATGTCTATTAGCCTATGGGGGGCAGGCTGACCGTGAGCTCTATAAAACCCCAGCCCATAGTGCAGGAATGGGGATTAAACCATCAGTCTATGTGTTGTTCTCTTTTTTAAATGCTCACAACAGTGTTCTGAAACACCTCTATTGTTGTAATCTTGACTTCTCGATCTTTGCAGGACATTCCTTCCTTGCTTTTATGTGTGAATCCTTTTATTGTCACCGGTTGGTTGCTAAAAACGACATTCTTGATAAGTTATGGATGCACCACAGAGACAGAAACAACAATTTTATTTGTATACACACCTTATGAAGTTGAAAGGCCGTTTCTTCGATATGCCACCTAATTAATATTTACCTAGTGATCTATTGGCCACCCAAACGAGTTGCGTCGTGTGAAAATGTCTCATAAAGGTCATGTTGCCCTGCCATTTGGCTACGACATTTACCCTATGAAAACGTTATTGGAGTTTTCCTATTTTTGGTATCAATCATTGCTACTTTAATCACATCACACACTTGATAGGATCCTGATACAATTTTTTGTGGGTTTATGATGAGGCAAAATAACAGTATATGATGTCTAAAATAATTTAAGGCAAATATTATCCATTATAATCCATGGTTTCCATAGTGAAGGGAAATCAAATGGTCCCCTTTAGGTGATCTATGCAATTTCACAATATAGGCAACTAAAACAGAAACGTGTGTGTGTGTGTGTGTGTGTGTGTGTGTGTGTGTGTGTGTGCATGTGTGCGTGTGTGTGTGTGTGTGTGTGTGCATGTGTGCGTGTGTGCGTGTGTACGTGTGTGTGTGTGTGTGTGTGTGTGTTTATGTGTTTGTGTGCTAGTGTGCGTGCGTGATGGGTGAATGTGCATGTGAATGCATATTCAATAATAACAACACACACATATTAAATAAGACTGTAAAATCCCAAAAGGAGGCCGGAATGATGGTGGAAGCAGCCCTGTGGCCCTCAGCCCCACAGGCTGTGTACAAACAGAGATTTGCATAACGGCAACATTATTTCTGTAAGGGGAAGGTATGCCCAAAAGAGAAAATCATGTTTTTAAATGCAGGAGGCAAAACAAGAACAATATGTGGAAAACAAACAAGAACAGGATTTATGAACGACATACAGTGCCAGCAAATGATGGTTCCTTCCGCAAAGGAGCCATGCACAGAATAACATTACAATAACATTACGAGTCCTGTCTCTGGGCTCTGCCTCCCTGTTGCAGGAGAAAGGATTATTTCCAAAAATATATGACAAATTGCACACATTGCTTCCAGTTTT
>NC_140272.1:1486681-1522362 GCF_964030765.1 Micromesistius poutassou
ACACACAACACACACACCCATAATAACCATCGAATTCATTAATGCATGCATTGTTTTAATAAATGTGATTATTCTGACACACTTCGCCTGGTTTCATCATATCCAGCAGGACATGTACCCAAAAGTAATTCCCCCCCATCCACTCTGTCTTCTTCGATTTGTTTTTTTTATAGATCTTAACCACTGAATTAAGAACGAGAGCCAGAGTCTTCTGCATTCAGCCGGATGATGTGAAGAAGATGAAATAAATGGAGTTATTCTACTACGTTTAAGAATGCTTGATTCTGATTGGCTGGGAGGAGGGCATTAACCCGGCAGGTTGCCCGCTGACTTGTCGGTTGTACTTGCTGCTGACTGAGCACAGCGTCATCAAATAGTAGATAAATACGCCGCTTGTATTTTTTTTCTATCACAGAAATTTCAAACATGAGGTCCATTGTAAAAATAAACCTTGTTTAAAAAAGTTTCTAAAATGTGTCGGAAATCTATCGGAGGGACAGTCGGTACATAGTTTCGCAAGCGAGATACAATGTAGCAACTACGTTAGTAAACTAGTGATCAGATGCAGCCTTGTGTGGTTGCTATATAAACTAATTAGCTACAGCTGAGCTCACGTTATTCACTGTAGTTCTGAAGGGGACTACTTTTTGAGGGAGATGAACTCAAACAGAGTATACATTTAATAAGCATGCAATACGAATAAGAAAAAGCATAATTATTAAAGTATTTGAATTTTTTTATTATGTTGGCAAGCAAGAAGTAGAATAAACGGGATAATCACCTCAAGGCAGGGCAATAAACAGTTTGATATGCCCGGCTCGTGGAAGGTTGCCGTCCACGAGCCGGGCATATCAAACTGTTTATTGCCCTGCCTTGAGGTGATTACCCCTTACATTCAAAGGCTTTAAAGATGCACTTTTATCGAAGCAGGCTTATTTTCTCCTAATTTAACATTCATGTTCCATTTATCGTATGATATGATTTAAAATGCTTTTCAAATGATCAATAGTATTTATTCTGTATTGCATACAATTCTGTGTTTGAGTATTTTACATATACTTGATTTCACCTAGTGGTGAAATGTTATGCTGCTTGTCTAGTCATAATCAGTGAAATGTAAATAAATTATTTTTAAACTAACTCAATAAAATTATGTTTCATTTGTTTGATTTGTATCCGTTTCCCTTCACTTTATTCATTTTGGGAGTCAGATTAATGGCATGTTTTATACTTGTGCGTCTTTTAAACTAGGGCTGACCTTTTAAACTAGTTGACCGTTTTTTAAACGGTCAACAGTCCGCATCATTCACCGAGAGGACCTGGATTGTTGCTGCTGTTCCCCACCAACACGCTAGGGGGCGCCGTCCCAATCCCAGCAGCATACTTGCGGTGGTAAAACGGATGTGCTCGGAGCTCCGTTCTCGCAACGCAATTTTAAAAAAATATGCCATGGCTGCTGGCGATCTAAGGATTCCTGGAGAAGGTGTTTTAATAGGAGATAAACTTTATTCCGGCGTTACTTTAACATTAGATAATTGCCGGGTGCCAGCGGAGCGGCTACAGAGCAGCCCGTCCGCCGACCATGGCTTGACCTCGATCGCCGAGGAGCAGCTTAGGATGCGCGGCTGTGAGTTGATTCAAGCCGCTGGCATCTTGCTCAAACTTCCACAGGTTGGTGAAAAAAATACGTAAATCACGGGCCTAACGCGTGTGTTCATGTTCACCCCATGGGTCAAAGAGTTCGTAGTAGGGTTTGCTTTAAAGTGTAACAGGTCCTTTTAGTCTATTTATTTAGCCACACAAACTCTCGATGTCGAAACACTGTCCATTGCGCGCTGTATTTTCGTGTTTCTTAGTAAAGATTGAATACCGTTCAATCCCTATAATCAAAACAAAGCTAATTTAGTTTCATTTACATAGGAACGGGGGGTGTAGATAATATCCACATTATTCATTTGTAAGGGCGTTGCTAAACGGCAAGCCACAACACTTTGTAACAAAGGAGTCAAGTTAAGAACTAAAACCACCCACGTGTGTATCGCCTAGTGTGTATCAATAGTTATAAACACAAAAATGACCAACTAATTACTCAGAGACCCTGATTAATGGTGTCTTTATTTCATGATGCAGAAACAGAAACATGTATGCGTTCGTGGTAGCTTGAGGAAACACGTTGTGTGTATGTTCTCACTAGCAGCTACACTGTCACTGTCTTACAATGCTGTCAAAGGAAGCCTATGGATGACTTGAGTATACATTTGTAGAGTATAGTTTAGGAGATCAGAAGTCATCAATGATGAGACGAGGTCATTTTTTGTAAGCATAGGAAAAAGGACAGTGTCAAGAACGAGCAATGCCCCGCTTAGTGTGATGTTCATAGGTTGCTCTTAATCGCTCTGTTTACTTCATCACAGGTAGCGATGGCCACGGGACAAATTCTCTTCCAGAGATTTTTCTACTGCAAATCGTTCGTCCGACACTGTGCAGAGGTACGGTGGATTCATTTGTTTCGTCAACTTAATCACTGTGATGGCGTTGTGTGTGGCCCGCCTCATTTCCCGTCGTCTCGTCTACTTGTCCCTCAGATGGTGGCCATGGCGTGTGTTCACCTCTCCTCTAAGATCGAGGAGGAGCCGCGGCGGATACGAGACGTGATCAACGTGTTTCACCATCTGAAGAAGGGCCGAGGCGGCCGGTAAGACGTCTCTTCTGCCTGTGTGTGTGTTCACTCAGAGTAGAGTAGGCACTGGGCTTCAGCTAGGGCTGCACAGTTGGGACAAAAACTGTTAACTGCGATTATTGTGCCCCGTTATTGTGATATTGATTATTCAGTGTGGTGAACAGGTTATTGATTCATTCAATATTCTGTGCGGCTTAAGGTTTAAAAACGAACAATAATAAAGTAATTGTTGAGTTGGGTAATGGTTGGTAATTTTATTTAAATGGAACAGACGTACACACTAATTGCAACGGGCAAAATTGGGAATTTGATTAATAGGTGATTAACTGTACAGCCCTAGTTTCTGCCTGGCTCAGACAAATGTTAGCCCGGAATTATTTTTGCGTGGTGCAAGCCAAACTTGAAGACCTCTTATTGGCTGAACCAGAGATCCGTCCTCCGTAAAGGTAGTCTGACGGACATCATGAAAAAGGAATGAGAGTTGACCGCAGAGGCACTTTTTCATCTTGATTCCAGTATCACAAGCTTGCTGCCTGTGATTCTTCTCCCCGGTGTTTATTGGGTAGTTCATGGTATATACTTTATACATACTAACATGCCTCTAACTAGACACAGTCCTCCCAATTCCACTACCCTTTCAAACGTCTAACCTACTATGTACTGTACCCCCTGTCCTGGCTTCAGGTTTTTAGTAGGTCATGAGCATCTCTCTTAGAACCCGCCCCCTTCGATGGGCTTCTGCTGTCTGGTCCACAGAACACGCCCGCCGCTGCCATTGGACGCCGCTTATGTCAATACGAAGGCCCAGGTGATCAAAACGGAAAGGAGGGTTCTGAAGGAGCTGGGCTTCTGTGTGCACGTCAAGCACCCTCACAAGGCAAGTGTGGGAAACACTGGTACTGCACACGTTGCTGCTCACTACAATCCAATATATATACATATATATTGTACGTATATTTCATATGTCCTCATACATATATTTCAAAAATGTTTGTGATTAACTTTTTGGCGTTGGATACATTGAAATAATTATTCAAAAGGTTTAGCAGCTGGTCCAACAGGTTTGTTGCAGGTTGATGTTTAACTGCCGGTGTGTGCTCTATGCAGCACTAATTTATTTAGTCGTTATAGCTATTGGCTTCTCATTTCTCTCATATCATATATCTCTCTGTGACTTTCTAACAGCCTGCCGTGTCACCTTTTACAGGTAATAGTCATGTACCTTCAGGTTCTGGAGTGTGAGAAGAACACTCCCCTGGTTCAGATGGCTTGGTAGGTCCATGACTATAGACTTTAATATTATGTGTGTGATGTTTTTGTTCATTTGATATGCCATCTCTTGAATCAGCTTTCAAGTGGAGGAATGCTTTGACGAAAAAATATTTCTCCAGTGCTATGTAAATTGTATTTTACCTTGCAGATGCATCTTGGAACGCAAATATTAGTTTTTTCTAGCTTGTGTTTTAATGGTTGTTTTCTCTGTGATTAGGAACTACATGAACGATAGCCTGCGGACAGACGTTTTCCTGAGGTACAGTGCTGAGACGGTTGCCTGTGCCTGTATCTACCTGTCAGCCAGAGCTTTACAGGTCAGTAACAAGTGGTTTGTTTGTTTGTTACAGTAGTTTGTTACAGTTGCTCAGCTCAAGCCAGAAACATGAAAGTTAATAACCAAAAAAAGAGCCATTTAAACACAAATACATACAAATATCAATGATGGATAAATATGCATCTGACCGATGCATCTGGGAAATGTAACAAAATATGTTTTTGTACGCTTTCTTACAGTTTTAGCCCTGAAATCGCCTTTGTCCTATCCCAGTGTTTTTACCGCTTCACCTGTTGCATGTCGTACGCGGCTGATCTCCAGCCCTGTCGGATTGTGATGTATTCCACGTGTGTCTGTGGGGCGGTGCGGTCATTCCCACGGGCGGTCAATCTCTCTGCGCTCAATAAAGAGCCTCATGTATCGTCCCCCCCCCCCTCAGATACCTCTGCCGGAGCAGCCCGCCTGGTTCCTGCTGTTCGGGTCGGCGGAGGAGGACCTGAAGGAGATCTGCCGGAGGATCCTGCGGCTGTACTCGCTGCCCAGCGTGCCGCTGGCCGCTCTGCTGCTGCAGGTGGACAAGTGTCGCCAGGCCATGGACTCCCTGGCCGCCAAGGCCAAGGCGGCGGGCACGGTGCTGCTCTCCGTCGGCACCCCCACCCTCGACAGCCCCGCCAACTTCTCCCCAGCCTCCAAAGCAGGTAAGGCTGATGGGCCGCCGCCGCCGCCGCCGGCGTTTTTCTTTCTTTCTTGGTAATCAGGCCCCCGTGCTGCTGAGGGTGAAGGCACCGTCGCCCCCCCCCTGGAGCAGTGTTTGATCTATTTTGGGTCTCTCTGCCCGCACATAAAATATACGATTTTGCCTGCACTGAGTGTGTAATGCGATTCAGCCGGTCCGCCTGCCTGGGTCTCTGTTCGGGAGATGGAGTCGGGCTTTGGATGGTTTCGATTAGGCTTTAGGGCCTGATGTATGTGGCCCCCTTTAGTGGTGGACATAAATACATTGTTAAGGGAATGGAATCGAATAGTATCATCTCAAGTGCATTGCTCTGCACTTGAGATGGCTACAAAATGATATAATGATATATCATTCACAATATGAATTGATTTTCTAAAATTGCTTTTTTGTTTTTGATAATCATTTGTAGTGTCACCTGCTGTGCCAAATCCCGGTCATGAATCTCCTGTGTCAAAAGTTGCCCTCAAAAATGCCTGCCGAAAACTAGCGAATGGAGATGGGTGAGTTTATTTGTCTCCTTTGGCTCCTTTGGCTAGTTGCTGCAATGGAACTTTACAGCGTATTTCACTTAACAGTGCAGGTCACTTTACATTAAAAGTTAATTTACATTAAGTTACTTTACATGCAGACTAGTTCACTTAACAGTGTAGGTCTCTTTTACAGTGCATTTCACTTTACAGTGCAGGTCACTTAACACTAAAGGTAACTTTACATGCAGGTCACTTTCCACCGCAGGTCACTTAAACAGTGCACATCACTTTCAACCCTTTATATTCATGTGAACGTTGTGTGTCAATCAGGAAGAGCAAACTAAGTCGCAGCGCCGAGAGGAGAGAGACCCGACCCCCCAGTCCTCCAAAGCGCAGGTAGGGTCACGCCCCCAGCGGCCCCTCAGCAACGCAGCGTAGCGCACACCGCGGGGCCCGGCTGGCTCAGCGGCCCCTGGTACAACATCCAGGCGTGGGTTGTTTGAACGGGGTCTGTCTGTTGAGTGACCCCCTTCCTCCTCCTCTCTGTGTAGACGCAGTCGTAGCGTCTCGTCTGCCTCTCGCTCCGCCTCTCCGCTACGACGCAAGAAGCACGCGGCCCACCGGGAGCGGGAGCGGGACCGCTACAGAGAGAGAGACGGAGAGAGGAGTCGCAGAGGAGCGGAGAAGGGCCGCGGACGCAGGGAGGAGCGCTCGCGTCGGAGATGACCGGACTCGCCGCGGCGGGGAGGTCGAGGGAATATGATTTGGTATTTTTTTTGTTTTTTGGTTTTTTTTTCTCTCCAGGGTCTGACTATGTTTTTATAGTGTTATTCTTCCTGCTACATTTTGCATTTTTTTTTTTTTTTTTTTTTGTAAACGCTCAAAGACAAAACTGATCATGATTTTTTAAATACAATATTTTTTATAATGTTCATCATTCATGTCGTTTCTGTCTTCTGTCATGAGTTCTCTTTTGCCACCCCAAATCCACCCCCAATTGTATTCTACTGCAGCCATTTCCGGTGGCTTAAAGTTGTTATAAAATGAGTATTTCTAAGTCTACTTGCTGCATGTCTTCAGTGCTACCATACTATCATACGATAGGGAAACCCTATTGCCCACAACAAAAGTGTCTCAACAGAACAAATCCTGGCGCCATTTAATCCAAAAAGTATTTACCTATCTCAACATAATGTGTGCGCACATGCACGACTCAAAGTTTGGGACGTGTCTGCAAACAAAGCGTGTTGCGCTGCGCTGATTAGTCCCCTGGGAGCTGTGAACCTGATCCTAGCAGTACGCTGGAGCTCAGTGATGCTCAGGTACTTCCTGGGGGTATTGCATGCATCGTTAACGAAATAGAATGAAAAAAGCACCAATGTCGTCAATTTGGTCAGGTGACGAACGGATGACCCCCCCCACCCCTCCCCTCCCCCCGTGTTATATAGCGTGGGTTAGGGGGAGAGGCAGCGATAAAGGAGCGCTTAATGATGATCAGCAGTGTAGGCCTACTGACGCGAGGCGGGACGGAGAATCAACGCTGACCTTCAACACTGAAAGTCGTCGACATGGCAAGTGTGTTGCATGCCACCGAAGAATAGAATTAGGTTTACCTAACCCTTAGGTAAAACCTTTTTAGTTTTGTTAGTTTTTTTTTCTTTCTGGGAAAAGCTCTGAATTAACAAACCAACAAATGGATGAGACCGAGCTGGTGGGGATGGGGCTCCGCACCATGGCGTCCCCCATCCAAACGACCTTCTACATCCTGCTGGTGCTGTTTGGCGTCGTGGGCAACGCCACGGTGATCTGCGTCATCGGCCACAGCGTGCTGATGAACCCCGGCGTGGGCCGCAACTCGGACATCATCATCATCAACATGGCCGTGTCCAACCTGATGGTGTCCGTGTTGAGGAACGCTCTGCTCATCATCTCCGACATTGGAATCGCGGTAGGACGTCTTCGTTTAAATGACTCGACCGCCCAGAGGTACCTGAAGCTGCCACTGCGATTAATAAGAATAATGATTAAATAATGTGTTGTTCTGTAAATGTTACAAGTACCATAACGACCAAATTATATTTCTCTTATGTTTATGTTCTGTCTTTTAAAATTTGGATGTACATTTGACATTGCATAAAAAAGGTGAACAATAAGGTTTGGGAACAACATGGATGATACTTAAACAGTGTAAATATGAATCTGTTTCTTTCCTTCAGCTGTACTCTTCCAAAGAATGTTGTCAGTTTCTCATGGGGGTGTGGGTGTGGCTGCGCTCTGTCAATGTGTGGTCCACACTGTTGCTCAGTGCCTTCCACTTCCACACCTTGAGAAGAGTGGCCCCTCCGATCGTGAACCTGCATGGGCCCCGGGGACTGCCCAAACTCCTCCTCCTAGGTCTGGGGCTCATCTGGGTCCTCAATTTCCTCTACTCCATCCCTGCCCACGTCTTCTCCATCAACGGCAACCAGAACAGCACTGAGGTGAGAGCGAGCCGCTGTCACACCGTCCACTTTGGGCTGGGGGTGGAGGGGCGTTGTCTTGGTAACTGGTAATCGGTCCTCCTGTCAACATGTGACTGTGCATGTGCTGCTGTAAGTCAACCGCTCTGCCTTTTTCTAAAACCCTTAATCCCAGTTTGTCTTGAAAAGGACTTGACAGGCCTGACATCGTAATGGGCTCTTTGCTCCCGTTCCTCGTTCTGTCACTTCATCTTCCCCTCTCCTCTCCTCCTCCGCCCCCCCCCCCCACCCAGACCTTGATGCTGGTGAGCAGCACCACCAGGCCGCTGCTCGGCTGCATCTGGAACTTCCCCATGAAGAACGGCCTGCTGTACGCCACCACCTCCATGGTCATCCACGAGACCCTGCCCATCGTGCTGATGGCCTTCACCAACGCCGGCTCCCTGTACACGCTGTACGCCCACAGCAAGATGCGCACCCTGGTCAACGACATGCACGTCATCAAGAAGGTTCCAGCGGAGCGTCGGGCCGCCAAGGTGAGGGGGTACGGCGGGGTTAAAGGGCAACTGTGATGGGCTGGGGGCCGGCTGGTATACGCCAACGCTCTACGAACGCTGGTGTAATGTTGCGGGTCTTAAGATAGATGGGTTAGGGTGCGATGAGTGGAGTGCAAAGTGGATAGCTATATGAATACAATATTAAATAGAAAAAGTGTTTTGTTGATAAGTGAACCATTCCGTAATAATTTAGTTTTAAGAAAGTCTGCATCACGTGACCTCACTTCCTGTCGTCCTCCCCCCCCCCCCCAGGTGATTCTGGCCCTCATTATGCTCTTCATCGCTTCCTGGGGAACCAGCATTATTTCTGTCAACTACTTCAACTATAACCGCGGTCAGTCGGCAGAGTTCCTCCTGGTCATTGCACGCTTTGCCAACATTTTCTTCATCGCCATGTCGCCCATTATTCTGACTATTGGCCACCGCCGCTTGCGTTCGTTTTTCAAGGCTTTTCTCACCTGACAGCAGAGCCCATGCCTGCAGCACCGTTTCAAGTAGTCTCAAACATACATTATGTTTGGAAATTCGGATAAGGATTTCAATTGAATTAGGATTTTTTTTTTCAAGGCCTAAGGTATTCAGGATTTAGTTTTCATAATATTTCTTTGCCATCTTTTGTGTAATATATCTGTACAAGGTAATTATACCCCATATTTAAATAAAAACATGTTGATATTAAACATATTACATGCAGCTAATTGAAAGTTGTATCGTAAATTACTCTATACATATGTTTGCTCTGGTTTTTGGGTGTGTCAAACTGGTGTAATCCCTCAACTGTGTAAACTGAAAAATCAAGTAATTGTAGCAAATTTTATTGGTATATTAATTATTAATCTAGACCACGGCCAATTCATGTAATATCAATTCAAAGACATGAGAACAGAATGCAGTTCTAACTATGATATATTTGAGGAGAATGTCATTGTATGTTTTCAGATATAATTTTTTAATAAATTAATAGTAAACCATGCAGGCTTCTTGAACAATGTACTCGTCATTTCCATTTAACCTTTAACCAAATCAACGGCACAAACTATACAATGTTCTCCCTTCGACTTTAGTATGAAGAGAAATACATTGGATATTTTCCCATTATAATGACATAATGAATGATGCCCTGTTGTCTCAATGAATGGAGCCTAAATCACTAACCATTTAACTCTCATTGCCACCTGAACTTAAACATATCCATTTTCGATCTACAAAAAAAGCTTAACAATTTTGTACACATCTTTCTTAATACTTTTTAGTTTTTCTCGACATGCGATAATGCGGCAAACTGCGTTTTCGTCGTCGCACAGGTGTTTGCGTCTCGTTTTAGGGTTCATATAAACACAACTATTTTTTACCCATAGTTTTCTCCTTCGTCTTCGCCGCGTCCTTCTGCACCACAAAGATCGTCTTCCCCTTCTCCTTCTGCGGCGCCGCGTCCGCCGCCCCGCCGCCGCCGTCCTCCTCCCCGTCCTGCCTCCAGCACCGCAACAGGTCCCGGCAGCCCGTCAGTTTACCCACAATCCTCTTCCTCAGCTTCCCGTGCCCCAGGGCCACCACCATGGGGCTGAACCCCACGAACAGCGACGCCGCAAAGTGCGCCACGGTCAGCAGGCCCTCGGCGTGGTGGCCCCCGTCGTGGTTGTAGTACGTCACCGCCGCCACCTGCAGCACCCAGCACACCACGAACAGGGACACCAGCGCCATGATGACGTGGCCCGCCTTGCGTTCGCTGGCCAGGTGTCTGTCCAGCTCCCCGCTGTCCCCGCCCGCCGCCGTCACCGCCCGGATGTGCTTGGCCAGGGCGTGCAGCGTGGCCAGGTTGGTGCAGATCATCAGCACCAGCGGCAGCACCTCGTTCAGCACCAGCGAGGCGGAGGCGAACGCCGCGCCCTGCGCCCTGCTGGGGAACTCCCAGATGCAGCCCAGCAGGGGCCGCGTGGTGCAGCTGATCACCATCAGCTCCACCGTGGCGTTGCCGTGCACGTGGGTGGTGTACACCAGCGCCGGCAGGGAGAGCACCAGGTTGACGCCCCACACCAGCCCCAGGGCCAGCCACACCCGCCGCCGCTCCCGCTGCTGGGCCAGCGGCCCGAAGGCCACGTGCTGGCGCCGCAGGGTGGAGCAGTGGAAGGCGCTCAGGGCCAGGGTCACCCAGCAGCCCACGGCCCGCCACCACACCCACAGCAGCATGAAGACGCGGCACCAGCCCGGCGACAGCGTGACCTCCAGCCCCAGGTCGGAGACGAAGATGGGCACGGTGCGGAACAGCGAGGTCAGCAGGTTGGCCAGCGACAGGTGCACCAGGATGGTGTCCGACGCCGGCATCCGCCGAGACTGGCTCTGCATGGCGGACTGGCACACCTTGGGCGAGAGAGGAGACGGAGAGCGGTATGGAGGGGGTGTCAGACGTCACTACACAAGAACCAAACGGCGCTGCCACTTACCGTGTGCATGACCATGATGTTTCCCATAATACCGGTAAACACCAGCAAGCCAAACAAAATGGCATCTACAGTGAGGACCTCAGCCATTGCATCAGCTTCCGCATGGCGAAGCGATGGCTTGATTTTACGGACAAAGCAGACTGACACAGTTTTTCAGTTTGAGAGTGGTTGGGTGAGGTGTTGACATGGTCCTCTACTCTCTCGCTGTCCATCCCGCTGTTTATAAGCAGCTCAATGCTCGCCTGAGTACAGACGGGTCCGTCCCACCGGAGGGTCACGCTCTGCGGCAGTGCTGACCGGGCTCAATGTGAATTAACTGGAACGCCACGTTACTTGGAGACACCATGAGCACAAGCTCATTTGAATGGAAAAGTTACGGTAAATGGAAATTCAATGTCAACAGAACAAGAGTAATTAAATAACTTTTATTTGCTTAGAGATTGTTTTTGCACAAAGTGTAGGCTGACCGGAATCACAATTTAGTAAATGCTGTCGTCATACATGAAGATCAAACAATAACAAACTAATTGGGATTGAGCAATAAGAAGAATACAAGGTATATATTTTTTAATCCCATCGTTATATATATAAAAATGACGATATATTGTGTGTATAGATAGTGTTCTATCTATATAGCACAGTTTTACAATTGTAATTTCATTTATAATTCTTTGCACACCAGATAATGAAAGTGACGATCCAAAAATGAATCATTATACTCTGATCATTGTTTGGATCATGCTCCACTCCCTACTAGACACTAACTTAGTTGCTATCGCAGCTGCTAATCAAACATCTGACTCTCCCAAGACCCATTTCAGGGCCCATTGTACCATTGAGGTAATCCCGCTGATGCTGCATTTTGTTTTAATAATCAAGCTTCCCTCTTTTCCCTTGGCAATGATTGTTTGTTGCGTTGCATGGTTACTCATTTGCGCACAGCCATTGCTCAATGTTCTCATTGGAGAACAGCTGAATCGCGTTTATGTATTGGGGCTGCCAGAACCTCATTGATAGAGGCCTAAGTTTGAAGTTTCTGACAGACCATAAGGTAGCGAATGAGTCCATCATTTAACAATTAAATCAGTTGAATTCAAACGTATGAAACATATGCATGCATCAATTATATTTTAGAAATGTGTCCACAAACCGGTAAGCCGTACAGTGCGTATAAAGAAGTGCAACACTCGACTTCTAAGAGTCTATATGACCATTGCAAATTCCTCTGTTCAACCAAAATAGGACATAAGTCCTATTTCTATTTCTATACCCCATTTATATTGCTCCGTTAGTTACGGTAGATCTAATTTGGAAATGTCGATTGTAAAGTTGCATAAAATACAGCCTATATAGGCATATATTATATCACTCATAGGCCGATCCGGACTAGTTTGACAGTCCGACTACCCACGACTCCAGTTTACCACGCGGGCTCTCCGCGCGCCGCTACACAATACACACCCACAAACCGCACACACACACACGCACCAGCTATCAGATCTTCACGGATCGACAGCAAGAAGAGAACCATTTGGATGGCACGAATACGACACCCATTAATCATCTCACAAAGTAAGTAAGGGACATCGTTTATGTGATGGCGGGACTCAGAATAAATGACCTCCATCGTAAAGCAGTCGGTGTTTTACGCTCATCATCCTCACTGCATGAGCTAGCATAGCCATAAATGCAAGGTCATCCGCGATGTTTTAAGATATCAATTTCACTGAATCATTGTCATTTTTTGCAGACACAGACTACCCCTTGGACGTTGACATGATTCGGCATTGGCGCGGATTGAATCGTGTGTAGGGTCGATTTAAAACGGATGCTCAAACCGCACGCCATCAGACGTTCGCAAGAACAGCTTTTTTTTTTTTTAGTAGAGTAGCATAACTCGTACGAAGGTATTGGGATGAAGAGGCAGCAAAGACAATCACTGCTTGTCTTGTCGGCTGTCATACTCTGCACGTTGCATGAGACAGTGGGGTACAGCAGAACTGGCGGCGCCTCAGCAACCTCAACGCCAGCCCCATCTCCAGGAGAGGTGGGAGGCAGCCATAGCAAAGCACGGTCGAGGCACACACACGTCAGATCACACAACCAAACATTCGACAATCTTGTCAACAATAGCAGGCACGCACCAAAGATCAGAGAGGGGTCTGAGCCCATGTCCAACACCAGAAGAAGCCGTCTTCCCGCTGTGATGTCTGGGAGGACAAACGGCCCCGGATGGAGCACAGAACCGCGGGGGGCATCACTGTGTGCCTACAGAGTCATCGAGGGGGGCATCGGGGGGCAACTTTGTTTCCGGCACACACAGTTGGGCTTCCGTTGCGGCAGAGCAAACTGCCGGACCGTGAGTTCCCTGGGGAGCATGGTGGCAAACATTCTCACAAATGGCAGTGTGCTGTTGCAATGGACCAACGAGGGTGCAGTGCGTGGGGGGGTTCACGGTACAACCGCCGACATAAGCACCGGTCAGGGCCCTCACATAAACAAGACTGGTGGAGGAGATGGAAACCACACGAGTGGGGACTCGGAGACGCGCTCGACGGAGGGACCACAGGGGTATTTAACTCCCACACCCAGGGCTGCATTTAGCAACCGGCCCCGCAGGCGGTCCGGCGTGGAGCTGAGCTGCTGGTGGAACGGGAGCTACACGCAGTTCGAATGCGCCACCGTCCACCTCGGCCCCGGCTGCAGAGACTTCCTGCTGACCGACCTGCATGAGAACGTCCCCTACCGCCTCTGTCTCCGCGCCCTGACCCAGGCCCCCGGGGACCGACGAGACTGCGTGGAGTTCACCATGTCGCCCTCCGGCATGCAGGACATTGTGATCGCCATGACCACCGTGGGAGGCGCCATATGCGTGATGCTGGTCATCATATGCCTGCTGGTGGCGTACATCACAGAGAATATTATGAGCCCCGCCACGCAACACACGTACCATTATCATACGCACTCGCGGCACTGACGCTGTGTGGCGCAACTGCATAGGGAATGCAGGTGCACAATGTGTGGTCCGGATGCACAACGTGTATGGGGATCAATTGTCCTGAATCATCCTACTGTGTCTTATACGAAACGTGTTTAAATCAGCCACATAATGCCTCTGTACATTACATATTTGCTCAGTTTGGAGTTGCGCCTGCGAAAAAGCAACTTACAAACCTTCTAACCATTACAAGGGATGCACTGAACCAAAATGAGCCATTCACTACACATATGTTTATAAAGGATCGTTGTTTCATGTAGTGATTCCGCCTTTTCAGCTGTGATCAATCTCTTTGTAAAACTGCAATAAAACCATCAACCCGAGCGACCGAGAATTGATAATAATAGCTTGGTAATAAAAACTCCATACTTTCACAAATGATGGCACTTCAATTAGCCTCTGTGGCTGTAAGTTCAAGAGCCATTTTTTTTGCTGTTCTCTGTGTTTGAACTCTGGTTGTCACTGATCACTTTTACTGCACTTTTTGGAAATAGGCCTGTTCTAAATGTAAAAAATATATAATGACATAAGTTGCCATGGCAAAGTCAATAAACTTTTAATTAGACTATAAAAGTGTGTGGTGTGTGTGTCCGGGCGCATCGGGTGGACATATTCCCATAGAGTTTGATTTGTTTGGCTTCTGTTTTATTAACAGGAAATAAATACAACATCAGACAGCATTAAATAACAACGTTATAATTGTTGATATTTATAATTCAACACAATAGCTTAGATGGTAAATATGGCTTGATAAAATACCACCGTCTATATGTCTAATAGCATTTAAATCATATTTAATTGATATATGATGTAATATAATTAGACAGACACAATATTATGCAATTCAAAAAAAATGCGAACATTTTGTGTACACATTTTCATATAATCTTGTCAAATATTGTCGAGACATTATTTTTCTCATTATATATTTTTTGTTGCTGCTTTTTGTAGTTTTTGTATCCGTATTTTGAAAGAAAATCACAAAACCTGTTATATATATATATATATATTACAACGATCTGTTTTGAAACGTCACAGTGACGTAGACGTTTTTTTTTTTTCTTTTATAACCAGGAGACCCAACCCCTAAAATGACATCAACACTTTTAAAGCCGTGCATAGGAAGTCGGTCCGGCTCCGCCATTTTAACATCCTCATCCTTTAGAGGAGAGCGCTCGAACTCGGCCGTTCGAATCACAGTCAGTTCGTTTTGAAACGTTTGATTTCGGTCGTCTATATATAGGTGTTTAGCTTATACAAATTCAATTTAGTCTCATTTTTCCACTAATTCCAAATTAGTTCCTACGGAAGAACCGCTATGCCGAGCCACCCGCTGCGCGTGGCGGTTGTGTGCTCGAGCAACCAGAACCGCAGTATGGAAGCGCACAATATCCTCAGGTAAAACGGGCCGCGACGAAGAGAAGAACCCACTGCTTTGCCCTTCACCGAAGTGACCGAGCCCGTACTGCGTGGTGCCAATGGCGCTGGAGCCATAACCGCACAATGCTCCCATGACAGCATATCGGCCTTCACCACCCAGCTTCGACTATGGGCTCAGAGCAGAACACAAAGCCTGTAGTTTATACCAAGGCGGTTCACCTGGATTATCTTTTATTTTATTTTTTTTGACAGACGTACACGCCTTTCCACTTATTAGGTTTTAAATTGTATAAAGATAACCTGTTTGAAGGAGAAAGTAGTTGATGATTCATCACTCTCTGGCGCCCTCTCTATTTTCTTCAAGAAGAAGGGGGTACTGCAGCCTTGCACCACCGCCTGATGGCGCTCCTCTCTGGTCCTAGATTAGGCCCTTTTTAAAAAAAGGGCAGTGATTTATTTCATATATTTAGCCCCCGAAAAGTTAATGGCTTTGCCCACCAAGACGACGGATGCCGACTCTCTTACCCCAAAAGTTACCCTAGTTAGTATTTTTGAACATCGGTCAAGTGTAGTGGACCAGGACCTACTAGGAAAGAAATTACTTCAATGTCAAGGCAGTTTGTTAACATCCCAAGCCATATGTGACTACTGAAAAACTGGCTGATTCAGGAGTCGTTTATTTTATCCCTGCAGCTAGCCTGACCTCATTGAAAAATCCACTTATGTTGGCATGTCATACTAGTGTGCACTGAAAAATCCACTTATGTTGGCATGTCATACTAGTTTGGACTTTTGTTTATTGTAATTGCTGTGTCATTAAATGCACTGTTGGGGGGGGGGGGGGGGATGGAATGGACTTAACACTGATGCTACATTCTGAACTAATACATTTTATTAATGTGTACTTGTTCTTTTCTCTTTGCAGCAAACGTGGATTCGACGTGCGTTCATTTGGGACTGGCTCCCACGTGAAGCTGCCTGGCCCCGCCCCGGATAAGCCTAATGTGTACGACTTCAAAACATCTTATGAACAGATGTACAACGACCTGGTCCGCAAGGACAAGGAACTGTATCCCCATTCACACACACACCAACCAATATGCACTCTGTCGCTGACAATCACACACGTGCATTCAAAAAGGGACATCATTCAGAGAAGTAGATCTGTGCCATTTGAGCTTTAGGCATTCTGTGACCATCCTTGTTGAAGAACATGTGGTGCCGTTGGAACAGCAGTACAGTACTTTGGGGTGTCCCGTTGGGTAACTGGCTTCTAGGTGTCTCAAATGATGTGTGACAAATGTTGGGTCTGTTCTTGTCCATTGTCGTTGATAAGTGGTAAACCTTGGTGCATCTGCCTGGTGTAGGTAAGTAGGTAAGGGTATGGGTAAGCTCACATAGCTAACTAGAAACAACAAACTGGTTTAATTAAGGATATGATTTGTTTACGGCAGTTTGTTTGTTGGGTTTAATCATCAAATGCTCCATTAACTGGCTTGAATACAACTTCCCCCATGATCAAAGCTATTGTCAGTAGGTTATTGGGATATCATGGGTGTGAACAGAATTTACTATTCAATCATCGCAAAACCCCAAAAGGATTATCATCGTCAGAAGTCTCAGAATTGGTAAGGAAACTGCAACTAAAATATTCTTAAACAATTACAAGCTATTGGGATTAGCTTGTTAATTGTGTTGGTTAAAAAAAATGTGGTTTCGGGCCTATATTAATATCAGTACACGTAGTTCAGGAAGAATTTCCGGTTCAATGAGCGGGTGTGTGACAAATGTTTGCCCTACATTCCGAATGCTTTGTCTGAATCGAAAAAATTGACGTGGATAACAAAGTGCAATGCTGTATATTGGCCACTAGATGGCAATGTGCCTTTTTATTACAATAGAGTGAACGTTTTCCAATAGGTTGGACGCCATGGAGAATTTATGATTTATATAACCAACGCATTCAAATATTGGGGCTGTATGCCTCCTATTAATTTTTTTTATGGATAAATCATTTATGTGAGGTATTTGCAACACTGAATGTTGAGGGATTCTCTCTAGGCCACCTTGCTGTGCTCCTTAACCACCCAACTCCTTAAGGTACACCCAGAATGGAATCCTTCACATGCTGGACCGCAACAAGCGCATCAAAACCAGACCGGAGCGGTTCCAGAACTGTAAGGACCACTTTGACCTGGTCATTACCTGTGAGGAGAGGGTCTACGACCAAGTCCTGGAAGGTGAGGCCTTCATACCCAATGTTGATGTACACATGTCTTTCTAATGATGAACACCTAAGTGTACTACAGTGTCGCCATCTTATTGCATGACTCAAACCGGAAATGTTCTAAGTGAGGGGGGGTGTCCCTGACTGTCCTGCCCCACAGACCTCAGCTCCAGAGAGCAGGAGACACTGCAGTCGGTGCACGTGATCAACGTGGACATCCAGGACAACCACGAGGAAGCCACGCTGGGGGCCTTCCTCATCTGTGAGCTGTGTCAGTGTGTGAGTGTCCACTTATTAAAATCTGCCTGTGACATGCATGTTTATGGTCAATTCTTTATATCTGCTATGGGAAGTGGGGGGGGGGGGGTTGACGTCACTTTGTGCACCGCACACGGCGAGTGTTCATGTTGCCTGGAGGTTGCCTTGACCTTGTCCCGGGGGAATCTTTCAATGTGTTCCTTCAGATCCAGCACACGGACGACATGGAGAACGAAATCGATGAGCTGATTCAAGAGTTTGAAGATAAGAGTAACAGGCCTTTCCTACACACAGTGTGCTTCTACTGACGGTCCCCGTCCAAATCTTGCAATAAAACCTACCCCCCCCCCCCCGCCCTCTCCCAGCCCATAAGCCGTGAACCAACAGCAGTACACACACACTCTTTAAGCAAGCCATCTACACCGCTCTGTATGTGTGAGTGTGTGTGTGTGTGTGTATAGATCACGTTACACGCGTGTATCCTCGTGCGCAGCTGTAACGCACACGTGTGTACGAAGGCCATCGCTGGGTTCTGCGATGGCTTGGTGGCGTTTTTTCGACAAACGGTGAGGACGGATTGTCCATGCTGAGACTAGCCTCTTGCCTTCGGATCCAAGGTCAGGCCATGGTCCCTTCCTCCCCCCCCGCCCCCCGCCCCCCTTTTTCTCCCCCACACACACCCCTAACTAACTCTTCATGCCGTCACTCAGCCACGCCTCTCCCAGGAGAGCGTCCCCAGCCATTCTTATTATAGGCTATACCATTTTTGTTTTTATTTCTTTTGAATTGGAGGCTGATTGTGCTCTTTTTTGTTTTCTCAAATTCTAGCAATTGTTTTTGGTCCTTGAGTCATTTTGACCTGGCTGACGATGGTGTACATGTGCTTTATGAATGAGAGGCGCGTCTATGCTGATGCGTGACTGCCTGAAAGGACATGTGTGACTGTGTGCTAGAGATTAGTCCATACATCGGAGGGGTTGATCTTGATTAACCAAACTGAGACCGTATCCCTCCGGTTTGATTCCATCATAATGTGTTGATTCTTATTTATACTCAGATTTGCTGTCTTTCAGGGTATAGTTTTTGTTTTATTTTGTAAATGTAAAAGAATAGAGAAAACATTGTAATTATTTGCTGCAAGCTCAGTCAAGAGTGCCTGAATTTCTGTATGTACATAATATGAATCCACTAAAGAAACAATCTCTTCAGAAACCTTTCTCTGCTCTTGTCTGTTTTGAGTAGTTTTCTTTATTGTGGTGTGCATGCGTTATGTTGAAAATTTTTTTTTACATTTTTCGAAATCATTTATTTTAAAATAAACTGCAGGTGTGCTGAGCTGAATCCGTACAAAACGTGTCCATCAAAGCAATAATGCCTAAACATCGACCAATCCCACGCGCTAGGTCCCATGGTCTCGAGAACCAACCGACCAATTAGAGCACGTGCACGTGACGTCTTTCGACACCTGCACCAAAAAGCTTCAATCAAGATTAGAGCGATTCTTCCAAAATGTTACTAATCTTATGTTTGCGTTCGTAAAGGTAAGAACTAAACCACGCGAAATGTTCAGTGTCTTGTAACGTCCAGGACGGTGCGGTTTACAAATGCTTAAAAATAATGTCTCAATGTGTCCGTCGACGCCTGCTGGACGTGGACATGAACACTTCTGGACCGATTTCACAACTTTAACGTACCGTTTCTATTATGGCTCAGGCAATAACTACTATATTTACTAGACACACTGCAATTTTCTTAACATTTCTCTCAAACACAAACGCGGGCTGTCTGACCCGTCGACGACTCTACCTGAAGCATTATGCACGTCAACTTACACGCTACCTGGCCTCCCGATCCTGTGATGTCGTCCAGAAGGAGATTTCCCACAGCTTCCTTGGGACAATAATCTTAAAATAAATAATTTCTGCTTCGGAATTTCAATTATAAGATTTGTAATGTGTTTAGCTGGTATGTAACTCCTTTTAAGTATTTAGTGTCACAGCCTGTGCAATTACAATGACATTCGCCAAATGGTATGTGCCCTTGACGAGGCTTTTTGGGAGAAGTTGAGTCTCAAGCTAGCAGCCATTACTCATGATTGGATTATTTTAAGCTTTTGAATGTAGGTTCATACAGGTGATTTCTCTTCTCCATCTCCGTGACATTCTTGCATCCTGATACCAAACTTCCCTTCACAAAAACAGTAATGTCCTTGATGGTTGCTAATTTGATTTACAAAAGTAACACACCAAAGTATGGGATACTCAATGCTTGACCATATAAACAAAAGGCCATAAAAAAAACACCAGAAACAATTGAGTGTTTCATCATTTATATAGAAAATCACAATCACGCAATTTTAATAATGTTACTATTTGTAATGTTAATCATCTGTAAACATTAATTGAAGACATACGGTTTCCATAGAAAGTACACTTATACAGATATATATCGGCATGAATCAGTGTCAGGCATCATTTATGGTCACCGTTTTTTAGTGGCCCTCTGCGTTCCCCATATTCCAGCTGTGTTGTTCTGAAGACGGCATCAGACACAGACACCACCGGGGGACGAGGGCCAGCATACTCTTTTTCTTTTGTTTGATCCCAGCACCTCCGTTGTGGTTCAAGCATCCTCCTCACACAGGGGTTCCGTCCTTTGGCGGAGGGGATACAGTCTTTCCGTCCTTTCCCTTCTCACTGGAAGGAGAAGCAGCAGCAGCAGCAGCAGGTTCACCTACGCTCTCTGCCTTGACTCCAACGTCAGAGACCTGATCCACTGGTGGCACAGATTTGCTCTCTTCCGTCAGGTCGACGGTGTTCAAAGTGGGTGGGGCAATCTCCTGTTTAATGCTGTCCTCAACTGCAGCAGATTTGCTCTCTTCCGACAGGTCCACAGTGGTTGTAGTAGGAGGAGCCGCCTCCTCCTCTTGGATGATGTCAACCGGAGCGATGGCCTCCTGAGCGAGGGGGGCCTCAGTAGCGATGGCCTCTGGAGCGAGGGGGGCCTCAGTAGCGATGGCCTCCTGAGCGAGGGGGGCCTCGGTAGCGATGGCCTCTGGAGCGAGGGGGGCCTCGGTGAGGTCAACTGCGATGTCAACCGGTGCGATGGCCTCCTGAGCTAGGGGGGCCTCAGTGGCGATGGCCTCCTGAGCTAGGGGGGCCTCAGTGGCGATGGCCTCCTGAGCTAGGGGGGCCTCAGTGGCGATGGCCTCCTGAGCGAGGGGGGCCTCAGTAGCGATGGCCTCCTGAGCTAGGGGGGCCTCAGTGGCGATGGCCTCCTGAGCCAGGGGGGCCTCAGTGGCGATGGCCTCCTGAGCGAGGGGGGCCTCAGTAGCGATGGCCTCCTGAGCGAGGGGGGCCTCGGTAGCGATGGCCTCCTGAGCCAGGGGGGCCTCGGTGAGGTCAACTGCGATGTCAACCGGAGCGATGGCCTCTGGAGCGAGGGGGGCCTCAGTGGCGATGGCCTCTGGAGCGAGGGGGGCCTCAGTAGCGATGGCCTCCTGAGCGAGGGGGGCCTCAGTAGCGATGGCCTCCTGAGCTAGGGGGGCCTCAGTGGCGATGGCCTCCTGAGCCAGGGGGGCCTCAGTAGCGATGGCCTCCTGAGCTAGGGGGGCCTCAGTGGCGATGGCCTCCTGAGCCAGGGGGGCCTCGGTGGCGATGGCCTCCTGAGCGAGGGGGGCCTCAGTGAGGTCCACCGGAGCGATGGCCTCCTGAGCGAGGGGGGCCTCAGTGAGGTCAACTGCGATGTCAACTGCAGTGATGGCCTCCTGAGCGAGGGGGGCCTCGGTAGCGATGGCCTCCGGAGCGAGGGGGGCCTCGGTAGCGATGGCCTCCTGAGCGAGGGGGGCCTCGGTGGCGATGGCCTCTGGAGCCAGGGGGGCCTCGGTGAGGTCAACTGCGATGTCAACTGCAGCGATGGCCTCCTGAGCTAGGGGGGTCTCCGCCTCGGGCAGAATCTCCTTGGTGATGTCCACCGGAGTGACCCCCTCCGGTACTAGGGGGGGCTCAGCCAGAACCTCCTGGCTGATGTCAATAGGAGCGACCACCTCCTTTGCGAAGGGCAGCATCTCCTGGGTGATGTCGATCGGCGCGACCGCTTCCTGTGCTAGGGAGGCCTCGGTGAGGGGCACCACCTCTGGGCTGACGTTCTCTGCAGCCTGGGCGACCACCTCCTGTGCTACGGGGGCCTCGGCCAGGGGCAGAACCTCCATGCTGAGGTCAACCGGAGCTGCCACCTCCTGCGCAAGGGGCTGAACCTCTTTGACGGCGTCAACCGCAGCCGCTACCACCTCCTGAGCCAGGGGGGCCATGGCGAGGGGCAGAGCCGCTTGGTTGACGCTTTCGACCATCGGAGCGACGACCTGCGAGGCCTGGGGGACCTCAGCGACAGGCAGGGTGAAACCTATCTTCCCATCGCCGCCTGTTTGCTTGGGAGGGGGGGGCCTCACTTGTAGGGTCTCCACGCCCTCTCCGTGGAGCCAGTCCATCTTCTGGATGTGCTGTTTGACAGCATCTTGGACGCGGGCGTCAATCATGGCCTCCGTCAGGATCCCACTCTCGGAGGAGTACGCCGCCGCCTGGGTGGAAGGAGTTCAACACTTTGACTTTAGATCTTTAGATCTTTAGATCTTTTGACTTTAGCCAGAGACTTTAGACAAGTTGACTTTAGATCTTTAGCAATGGAGTACCACCATTGAATAGTCCACAACATGGACACCGCCAGTCAGAGATTTGTATACAGACCTGCCAGGCCACTCCCAGCTTGGAGATCTCTCTGCCAGACATCCCCTCTGTGTGCGTGGCAATGTCAGAGCACTTGAGACCGTAGTCAAACTGGGCGAGCTTCAGCCTCCTGCAGAAGACACCAGAACAAGCAGAAAGGTTGATGGTAACGACTTTTACAGCATTTTTTACAACATTATGGAAACCATTATCGATCGCTATTAACTACAGATATATCCAGGTCATTTGAAGCTTTGAGCTACTTGTTGCGTATTGCAACTTTAACTGCTGCAGTCATATTTTATGTATTGAAGCACACTATATTCAGGAGGAGTATATGTATTAGGTGTATAACTCACTGCCTCCCCCCAGTGGCTGGCTCCAGCACGTATCTATCAAAGTACAGTCGCACCAGCCTCTCCCTCTCTTCAGGGCCCGGCAACGCAAAGTTCACTATCTCATCAATGCGGTCGTTGATGGCCCAGTCAAACTGCTCTGGTTGGTTACTGGCCAGCACCATCATAAACCTGCAGGACACAGAGAGAAGAGGAAAAGGGTTGGAGGCATAGAGATAGTGGGATGTAAGGCTGATCATACAAGAGGAACAATTTAAGGGGGTGTTGGATACACTAAGGGCTATGTTGGCATGGAACTTGAACGTTTTTTATGATACTTGTTCCACGTATACCATTCAATTTAACCATGTTTATAGAATGATGCATATTGAGTTAGATGAATATTTACTTGTTGCTCTGTTCTCCGGTACGATAAAGGAATGCGTTTAATGTGGCTCTGAGGTCTTCACTGATCTTTTCCTACACAACAAACACAAAATTCAAATGTAAGTGATGTGTATTATACAGGATTTTCACAATATGAACCATATGGACGGATGTAACGCAACAACTCAACTTACAGTAGATCGCTTGCGAAGAAATGCATCGGCCTCATCAACAAAGAGCAATAATCTAGCCGAGATAAAGGAGAACATAGGAATGACTTTCAACATCCATCAGATTACATTTATACACAAACAAAGGGGTTTCATTTATATTCATAATCATTGACAGCATACCCGCGGCGGCTGGTGTTGGCCCAGTCAAACACTTTGTGCATCGCCGTGACACCGTCACGACCCATGGGGGCTACGTCTCCTCCCGTCATGATCGCAAAGTCCATCCCAGAATGCATTGCCAGTTTCTGCTCAACACAAGAGATAACGGGTCATCAGATCACATGAATTGAGGTTTATTAAGGACATTTTTCACATGATGTGTATTAAGGTGTATTAATATGTAACGTGTGGGTACCTTGGCAAATAGAGTTTTTCCGGTTCCCGGCGGGCCATACATGAGGATGTTCCTGTAAAGGCCACGGTTCTGCCTTGTGTTTCGAGTTGCTATGGCAATGTCCCGCACTCGCTCTTCCAGGGAAGGCTAAAAGGGATTATTAAATAACATTGAATTACAATATTAGCATTTTCTCCAAATGTCACAGCCTTTAACTAAATGGAGGTCATAAGAAAAAACAACAACATTGTGATCGATTAAACATCACGACGCGCTGATTAATTAAAATTACAATTATATCTTCTCATCGTAATTCCTTGTTGCCATGAGACTGCTGTGTTGCTATGGTTATCACGAGAGGAAAATATCTTCATTTAATGACGATTGTACAATGCCATTTCAAAGATGCTAAACGATAATATCAAAAGTATTGCCCAGCCCTAGTTGTAACTTGAGCACTTACGCTGAGCACGACTCCCTCCAGGGCATCCTGTGGTTTGCTCCTCAACCGCCTCGCCGTCTGACAGGAGGGAGGAGAGGGAGGAGAGGGGGAGATGAGAAAAAGGTTAAAAAAAAGGAACACATTATACGTGCATCGACTATGCCACACATGTTCGCTGATGAGTGACTGTGGCCCAACCAAACGGGCCTCCCAGCTACCTTGATGGGATGCTTGAGGGCCTCTCCCACGGTGATGCGGGACGTCTCCCTGACCAGGGATGGCTTGCCCAGCCGGGCTTCTACGTAGCGGCCGGCCACTGCGGTCGTGTTGCGGGCTGTGTAGACGCCCACCGCTAGCAGGGTCAACCCTCCTACCTGTCGACGGGAGGAGGCATTGCATACGTTCAGGCCTTGAACATCACATTAGCCGATGAATGTGGCACGACATCACAAGAGAAATGTAGCTTTATAGTAGAATTTATTCAATCTTAAATCATCCAGGGCGCAGGTTTTTTAAGCAAAGAAGATGTGCATGTAGTGGGTGACAAGAGCTATGTTTGGGGATGTGTCGATGGGCCCAGCGTTTCCACAAAACCTGAAGTTCGTCAGCCACCTACAGCTCTTTCTCTACCATCCTGTTGCTTTCCCTGATGGAGCAGTGCATTGTAGGGAATGTTCTCACCGTAGCTGTGACTTTGTCCCAGTCCGACACAAAAGCCCTGAAGCCCTCTCCAAACACAGCCCCCGCAGTCCTGAAAGGAAACATTTATTACATGCTGTGTGTTTGTGTGGTGTGTGTCTACACAGAATACTAAAACCATCAAACAAATGTCTGTAATTTTCATTATTAGTAGCCGTGTTTGCATACTGTTCATGGCCTGAGATTAAAATGGTATCATTAGACACTATTGAATATAAGATGTTCTAGTGAGGACATGATATTTTATCTAGAGCTCACCAGCACATACAACTAGTAATACAAAAGGAAACTAACCCTAACCAACTATGTTCACCATGAGCAGAGAAGCATTTCTGAAAGCCACCTACTTTATAGACTCCAGAACGGTCTGCCTGTGTTCGGCGGCCTTCAGTCGGATCTGCTCGCGGATGATGTCTGCGTTCTCCCGCTCCACGCGGCCCCGGGCTTTGGACTCCGCCTCTATGCGCAGCAGCTCGTTCTTGTGCCTCAGCTGCATCTCGTGCTCTATGGTGGCTGAAGCAGAGGCGGACCCGGGCACAGTTAGAACTCCAGCCAACGCTAAACCTTGCTGTGCGATTTGCACTGCGTTGAGTTAGTGCTGTCCGCTACCTTTCCTCATGGACTCCTGTTTATTCACAGACTCCTCCTGCTTGCGAAGGTTGTCCTCATTTATGGCTTGCTGTGAACAAAAAAAAAGTAAATATTTCAAATGTGCTCGTTAGCGAATAAAGCTTTTGATGAGTTTTTAAATCCAGCAGATGAACTCACCTGTTGTCGAAGCTGGTCTTCATATCGCTGCCGGGCTAGCTTATCCTGGTACTGGGCTCTCTGTGATTGGACAGACAACAGCGTTACCACAGTGACATGCTACTGGCCCACAGGAGTCGGCTTAGTACTGATTGGTCAAGTGAATTACTGAATCTAAGTTACCAATACAAATGCTCAGGTAGAACCAGGGTGAGGTTCCATTCTTACCGCCTGATTCTGCTTGGTCTCCTCACTCAGGGTTTTCCTTCTCTCCTCTGCCTGGATACGGATTTGATCTCCTTTCAGTTGTTCCACTGCTGCCTCATATTCCTAACACAGGATATAGCAGCTTCAATAGGAGGACCAGACATTCAGCAGACTGGACAACATTACAATATTTACAGGCATTGAATCTCAACCTGTAGTCATGAAGACTGATGTAATGTTTATAGCTCAGGTAATAATAAAGGAACCTTTGTTAAAACATGCTTAAGGAAGACAAGCATTTCATTCTTTGTGGAATACTAAATTCTGATTGGTCAATAACGGTGTGCACTAGTCTGTTACTTCTGTGTAACAGACAGTTGCAATGGACGCTATGGACAGACTTTTAGTTGCAGAAGAAGTACAATATTTAAAAAAAAATTAAATTGTTGTTTTTGTATAACAAAATTGTTATATTTTGTGTCAAATTATGGATTGTCTTCAATAAAATATGTGTTATAAGAGGCATATTGTACAGTGAAACATTAATTATCGCAAAATAAACCACTGATGTGTGATTCAAAACCCTGCATCACCTGTCAGGATTTATATTGGAATAAGGACTCCCTGTACATCGTCCCTTAGGCTGTACAGCATTGCATTTTTGCACATTACTTTACCTCCAGTGTTTGTAGCAAGAGTTTAATTAGTATAATTGAGGTAATGCCACGTAGTTATAATGTATTTAATACAATGTGTGGAACTTGTTTGGTACATCACGATGAAACCAGATGCACCAAAATTGTGTCATGAGATGAAAAGTTGTAATCGCAACTGTTCTGCCGTACCTTAAATTTACTCTGATGCTCCAGCTGTACCGTCTGCTCTTGCATACGAGACAGGTCCAATGCTTCCTTGGCATGGCCTGAGTTGAGGTATTGGCAGAAGGGAAAATGGTAGGCCATAATTAAATAATTGCAATGTATACGATCATTTCAGCAATCTGGCAACAAACGGAACAAAGTTTCATTCATTTAAAAAGTAAGGTGGATGATTTCAACAATGACAAGGATGACCTTTGAACCGCTCCCCTTGAATGAAGGTGAGCGTGGGGTGAGTGGTCTGGGTTACTCAGGCAAACAGCATTCTGTACATGCCGTTCTCATCCCGCTTCACCTTGGTTTCATATTTGCACAACTCCTGAATATCGATTCCTAAGCGACGACTAATTAATGCACCAAATGAATGCGCCAAGATTGCATGCAATATGGCTCCTGTTACATTGCAGAATAGTTTCTGCACTTTACACTCACGAGACTTGTCGAGGTCTTTGGCTGCCTGTGCAGCTCGCTCCAGCCCAGTCGGATCGAAGCTGCTCCATTTGTCCTTGAGTTTATCTCCACCGCCACCGGACGCACCGGCCGGGGCTGGCGGCGGAGGTGGTTGCGGGCCGGGTGGGGGGGCTTCAGGCTGCCCCCTGTTAAGGCCAAACAGCCAGGACATTTTACTGACAATTGATTTTTACAAGACTTATGCAAGCCGGTCAGAAAAATGGGGCTCTGACAATTGCCTGTCAGCTTACTTCCTCCACATGCGTGTCACGCTGAAACCCTTCACGCAATTGCAGGAGACGATTTGCCGTGGTCTCAACAACAGCTTTTGCTGTTGGCCACTGACAATCAATCGGCTTTTTCATTGGTAGATGCAATAGCGTCCTCCACAGAGGTCGCGTTTGGTTCCGCCCACAATTGTACGGTGGCCGCAAATAGGAAAAAGAGTATTTTTGAAACTTGAAATTTCATTTGATTACATCATGATGCCGAAAATTATGTTAAATATGCTTTCTGGTCTACCGCCCACAAAACATACATTCTATGTTTTTATGAAAGTAGACCATGCATAATAGTATAATTTGCTGAATGTCAAACTATAATTCCTACGACTATGTGTGTCTAATGGATCAGAAATTGGAACCACCACAATGCATTGAATAAATAGTCATTATTGAATACATAACAAAATGTTTAATAAAACAAATTTTATGAATACATCACAAAAAGAAAAGTAGATATTTACATAGAAACAAAAAGCCTTACAAAATCTGCTTCATACCTTTAGACTCATACTTAAAACCTTAAAAAAAATGCCTCAAAGTATTAAATTATAGTTGCACATGAATGTGGTGGGACTTCTCGTAACTACTTATCCTCCAGGGACTGTTTTCTGATAAGGGCGGTTGTGGTACTTGACAATGGGGTTGGTTCGGGTGTGGATGCAGCAGAGAAATCAATGTGCTTCTGTTGTTCGACTAAGAACAATGAGGGGTAAACATTAATTTAATCATGGTCATCTAATGCTATGCTGGGTATCTTTTGAAATCAGAATTACAGCAATGTGCAAAAAATGGCATAACTAATTAAACATTACAGGTTTCCCCATTACAATTTGCTTTAATGTCCACGTCTAGTTAACGTCCTTCCATTGAGTTTGATGTTCGGGTCCATTACGAGTAAAGTAATACATTTTATCTCAGCAAGGTCTCAAAAGAAAAACAACCAAACTCTCTCCACCTTCACCTTGAAAGGTTATTGCTCTCTGGATTTTGAATGATTATAGGAGAGAGGAAGAGAGTAAAGTCAAAGACAGCCTTATTTAATTATGGACGCTTGTAGCATCGCATCCACATTCACACAAAACCAGAGCCTCACTGTCTGCCAGCATGTCAAGCAGAGGAGTCCGTTAGTAAAGCAGATGGCAGAGGGCCTAGTGGGTCACCATCACGCGTGAGAAGACCCCTGCAGGCTCCTGTCCGTCACCTAAGGCCGCCCTGAAGCCCTCCTCTCGCCGCGCCTGCGCCAGCTTGGCTAGTGAGAGGAACGTCCGAGGTTCTGTGATCGCCAATTCACTGAGAATACGACGGTTGAGTTGAACACTTGTCTGTAAGGCGGGACAACAAGGGGCACAACGGTTAGATCCTAGAGTACATTTAGCTAAAGTCTCCTTCTGCATTTACGCTGTGGAAGCACAAGTGTTAATGACATGCTGGGAGTTTACTGCGCGGCCCAAATAGGAATCAACACGTGGTGAACCAAGTACTTTCAAAACATGCAAAAGAAAAAATAATGAATTGCTGAGGACACTTACCTTTCCCAAATTATGAATCAGGGCTGGATACTTCATGTTATGTTCTCGTGTTGCTGCTGCAATGCGTGAAATCCAAAGCTGAAGGAATAAATCAAAGAAACGAGGAAGCAGATGTTGAATGCTTTACAAATAATAAATAATAGCATTTGCACAAAAACTGTTCAAACTGGACCTGCATCAGCGTCACTCTGCTCTATAACATCTTTAGTACTGTCTGTGACCAATATGCGTTTGAGTGACCAAGACATCAGGTTGACACGGAGCGAGCAGCAGATGGTGTCTTACCGTTCGCATGTTACGTTTCTTGAGTATTCGACCTTTGGTGGCGTAGACGAAAGCCCTCCTTACTGCCCGCACAGCCAAAGTGTAACAGCGGTTCTTTCTGCCCCTGAAATGCTGTGGTGATCAACCAGAATGAGTAATAGGTACAGAGTACATGATGATATCACACAATGCAGTCCCATGGCCCCCACCAAATAATAGATGAGCTTAAAAATTTACATCTCAATCATAATGAAGACGATTGACAGCTGACTTACCCGAGCATGTTTCAGGAGTTCTTGGACCTTCCAATGTCTGTCTGGCCCGCGGCTTCGGACCAAACAGGACAGTGTCAGAAATACCATTTTCTCTTTAATTTAAAGTACACCGCGTTTGCCTACCAATCTAAGATAACACCATATATTCAATGACCTTTATCCACTTCGTTATGAGATGCGTGGTCTGTTCAGTGCAATTGTAGTTTCAACTTGTCAAGCCGTAAAGCAGCGTGTTCAGGGTATGTTCGTTTTGAGAACCTACACCAACCGCTGCCTACGTCAGGACGATTCATCCAATGTATGTATATGCTTCCGAATAGTTCTTACACTAAATATAATAAAGAATATTTATTTTAATAAAAACAATCATACAAAATATGTAGGATTATTAATACATTTATATACATTAATATATACATTTATGTGTGTACACACGCCCCGGAGCTTTAAATGGGAAAACCGGGAGACTCTGGTAAAGAAAATCAACGCTCCCCGTTGATAATAACAAAAGGACTCGTCGCCACGACAGCCGCATAGCATTCTGGGACTGCCTTCAGAAACTGCTCCAAAATGTCGATTGCGGTTCTTTCGTCCTTGGGTCGCTGTGGCTTTTTGGCTTTTCGTTCTCCAGTTGGACTGGTGGTAATGTCTCTTTTATATACATACTTAGAGAATGACTACTAAATGAATGTGGGTGTGTGTTATGAAGAAATGACTTTGGTTTGTCTGTCCAGTGTGTCACATAACAAACTCTTCCTGCACCGCCGACCAGCGTCACGTAGTTACGTAGCAAGGAGGCTTACGAAACTCAGACCCATTTACCTTGCAAGGTTACTTAAATTAATGGTCAGGGAAAGTGTTTTTGGAAACTACTTGTGGAATTGTCCAACTATACACTGAATCTACAAGAAATTTGCATTTTTCTGTTTTTAGCTGCATAACACTAGGTAAACAAGTCAACACCATGCATTATGAAGCGTCGTTACATCACAGCACTTTGAAGGTCCATATCTTCAAAGACCCAGTGTGGTTCATTCGATTTCAACCTCGACCAAACATTTTGTGCTACATGGCATTTGTGAATAATGTTTACCGTGCCAAACCCATGATTGGCTTTAAAAGGGCGGCCGCTGGGATAGGCGGTGCGATGGTGTCTGTGAATACCTTTGGGACTCCCAAAATGGCTATTTTTACTTCAAATTCCTTCTGGGTTCAAGTGAAATTCTAAGAACTAGGAACCAATCTCTCCTCCACATTGGCATTGAATGACCTCAATATTTAGGAAACGATCATTATTATTCATGGTAAATGTAGTGTTGTCCTTAAGAATTGAAATCTTTCTGGTTCTTACTTTACTGTCAATGGACAAAACCTGCAACTCAAATATTACTTGCTGCCAGGTATGTTTGTTTGTGCTCAAATGTAATCACTAATTGTCTTTGTCATGTCTTGCCATTTCCCTGTGCCAGGCTGTCCGCCATGCCCAGACAGCGCCAGCGCCGGCTGCTGAGCCCAGGATAAAGAAGTTCCAGGTGTATCGCTGGGACCCCGACACTCCAGGGGACAAGCCTCGCATGCAGACCTATGACATTGACCTCAACACGTACGTAAACCAACCACAGCATAGTTCAACGTTTTTCCCCTGTTGCCAACATTTCTAATTTTGGTTTGGAAATGTCATCGTAGCAATGGTCTGTTATTCGAAAAATAACAGAACACTGAATCTCATTGACCAGAGTTTATTATTCAACAAAGCCTTGTATTAATAATAATCACAATTATTTTCATTTATATACATTCATAATAACTAACTGGCGTCGACGGAAGCAGACCAACCAGTTGGTAATCCATTCTTGGTCAGCCGTTTTGCTTGACGTGCAGTTCTGTCGAAGGTAGAAATTCACCAAGTGCTGCTCTACTGTTCTCTACTGTACTGTACTCTACTGTACTTGAAACAGGTGTGGCCCAATGGTTCTGGATGCTCTCATCAAGATCAAGAATGAGATGGACGGCACTCTTACATTCCGCCGTTCCTGCAGAGAAGGTGAGTGTGGTCCCCCCACGGAGACCTTACTCCATGATGCTGAGTTACATGGGCTATGGGGCCCTGGTGGCTCACCGGGTAGAGCGCGTACCATTAAGGCTCAGTCCTGATCAGCGACCCGGGTTTGATTCCTACCCGTGGTACTTTGCTGCATGTCCTCCCTTCTATCCCCCGTATCTTCCGGTCTATCTCACTCTATAATAAGGCATAAAAACGCAAAAATAAACCGTTAAAATATTTCTTTTTCTTTTTATTAATATACCACCCCTATCCATGGTCTAATGCGTGTTATGAAATATGTTTCCTGAACATGCTAATGCAGGTATCTGTGGATCCTGTGCGATGAACATTGGCGGGGGCAACACACTTGCCTGCCTTAACAAGATAGACACCAACACAAGCAAGCCCACCAAAATATACCCCCTGCCACACATGTATGTCGTCAAGGATCTGGTGCCTGTGAGTATGGTCCTGTCTCACACCGTTTGAGACGGTGCTGTTCTTGAGCACATTCTACTCAATGCAGAATGGATCTACAAGTCTATTAGTCCTACATGGAGGTAAGACTGTATTTTGGGATAACCGTCCCGTCTTGTATCTGCAGGACATGAGCAACTTCTACGCCCAGTACAAGTCCATCGAGCCCTTCCTGAAGAGGAAGGACGAGTCCAAGGAGGGACAGGAACAGTACACGCAGTCCGTCGACGACAGACAGAAATTGGTACGCCCCCCGTCTTTGTCCTGCTGACAACCAACCATGACTGGTTTTCTAGCTGTTGCCCTACTATGGAAGTAACGCATCGTTAACCGTTTCCTCTGTGCAGGACGGCTTGTACGAGTGCATCCTGTGCGCCTGCTGCAGCACCAGCTGCCCCAGCTATTGGTGGAATGGGGACAAGTACCTTGGACCGGCGGTTCTCATGCAGGTGTGGCTTTGCCGGGTTTTATTTAACAGCCTTATAAATGTCTGTTCAGATTTCGCTTGTTCCTCCATCTCTATGCAGACCATGACGTTCTCTATGCAGACCATGACGTTCTCTATGCAGACCATGACGTTCTCTATGCGGACCGTGACGTTCTCTAGGCAGGCCATGACGTTCTCTGTGCAGACGGTCTAACAGTGTTTTCTGTGTCCCAAGGCCTACCGCTGGATGATTGACTCACGAGACGAGTTCACTGAGGAGCGTCTGTCCAAGCTCCAGGACCCCTTCTCTCTGTACCGCTGTCACACCATCATGAACTGCACGAAGACCTGCCCCAAGGTAAGGCCACAACACACATACCGCTTACAGTTTCCAGTCTCTGAATTATTCACCTTAATCGCTGCTAGTTAAATCTGTTCAACTTGATTTGGTCATTTGTGACAATTCATTTCAGTGAGTTATGTGATGGAAATTAGATTATTACAGAAATTAATAAAAAAAAAGCATGAGCTTTGAGATAAAATATACTTTTAAGACTTTGTGCTTTTCTACAAAACTTCACTAGAATAACTGCTAGTTTTGTGCATTTTGCTGCACTGTTTCAGTGGTTTGTGGATTGGCAATATCAATGGCCGTCTCAGTTGTCCCATGAAACCACTTTTTGCCCGTGAAATGAACGGTCGAGAAATGCAGTGCTTGTCCAACGTAAGACATTGAAAGATAACTGCTGTTAATTCTTGATCTAAGTTTGACTCTCTTTTCTCTTGCAGGGGCTGAACCCTGGAAAGGCGATAGCTGAGATTAAAAAGATGATGGCGATGTACAAAGACAAGAAGACAGCTACAGCTTAATCCACAAGCAAAGCTTTTAAACCCCAATGCTCCCTAAATTATATTATGATTAGCACAAAGGGGTCTGATGGACATACTCATGAAAAGTTCACGGTTATCATACCTGTGATACTCTCCCTTATGCTGCACTGAATATCTGAGGTTTAATGCTGACCATGTATTTTGCAGTTATGATGCTGATTGTGTGTATTATTGTGCACATGAAGAATGCAATGCTCCATATTATTAATCATTCTCATGTGTTGCTCATGCTTATTAAAATCTATTTTCATCATACTGTATGATCCTTAAGATCTGCTACCATACCAGCTGACATTTGTTTGATGTAAAATAAATCGTTATAATGGTTGCTGTTTTCGGGATCATTTGATATTTTTGTGAACAGGACAGTGACGATTGACAGAAAAGTGGGATGAGATAGTGAATTACATTACATGACATGGCAGGAACCCAACCAGCGTCGCTACAAACTTTTTGCCGGCGTAGTTGCTTATGTCTATTCAGTGACGCTGGGGATGTTCTGCCACTAGATGGCACTACTATAGAACTGTGGGTAAGACCGACCTGTGTACGAATGTCAAATGTATCGCTGGTTCCCAACCTGGGGCGCCCCACTAGGTGCCGCCAAAGTGGCGAAGGCTCGCCCTATTTATTCATCCTTTCGGTGTGTGTTGTTGGGCCACAAATATAAGTATGCATTGTAAGGATTTTATATGATTATATAATGTAATTTTGTCGTTTTTTGATGCTTGAGTAAATATATAAACTAAAATATATCAACTATAACAAGAAAATTAAACGTTGATGTTCATTGTATTTTACATTTGTGTAACTTATCACATATCTACAAACTTATTGTAATTCTTATTTTGATTACGATTTGACATCATTCCCGTAGGCAGTTGAGCTGGTTTTAAAACGAATAAGTCATAAATGTATGGATTTTGAACTGTTCTACTGAAGTACAAAGTGAGCGTGCGTTAATGTAGTTTTTGCTTGTGGAATGGGGGTTGTTCCGGGGACCGGGCTCTGGAAGCTGGAACTGGGAGGAGACTCTGGATGCGGGGTGGTAGACTACAATGTGGCGCTCGTTTATACAGCAGTCAGTGGGCGCATGAGATTAGAGAGTTGTTGGAGCAAAGTTATTCAAAAAAGTTGGGTAAGAATTTCTATCGATTTTATGTCATTCCCTGATGGTTTATTAAAATGCATGATCTTACATTTTTATGTCAATATATATTCGTTTTACCTAGCCTAAATCATATTGTTCTTGGACGTTTGGGATCAATTTGCTAAATGAAATGACAGTATTTGAAATGTTGCAAAAGTTACGTGGCTGAGGATGAAGTTGGATGTATGTGGTGTTTCCTCGTTGTTTTTCGAAAACACGGTTGCACAGAATATAGGCCTATTTCCCACGGTTAAAGTCAAATTTGAGTACTTTTGTGTAGCCAAATGGCTCAGAACTGACATGTGGTCTGGTGTTATCACTGGAAATCCAGGGAGGGACTTGAATTTACAGCCTGTGGCACAGAGGACATCTGAGTGATGTTGGCCAATCTAAATGACTGTGGGTCCTATTGCGCCTCGGTCGTTGGGTGCACATGTGGAGAAGACTGAATAAATGAATCGTCTGGCTTGTTTCTTGCAAACAAAAGCCACATTTTGGAAAACCATGATAACAATGATGCCGTGAGACAGTTGTTTCCAAGTCCCCAGAATGGGGTTTTGTTTAGGGGGAGGGGAGGGGTCTACGAGACGAGAGAGACTAAATAGGGAGAGGGGGCTAATGGTTTCCAGATGTTTGCCGAGAAAACATATGGTTTTCGATAGATAGCCACTGCGATGCAAAAGAAGAATGTCTGAGCGCAGCCATGCGTGTGTTTTCAACTGATGCACACGGACGCGCCGTGGATATGTAGTCCCTGCCATGCATTTTTGCGTCACGAGGCCCTTAGCGTTTGCTCGTTTGCATAATCCTTGATCATAACCAAAGCAAGCAAAAAAACACATCTGCTGCGATGATTTATAAGTTCTTATATAATTGTATTAGAAACCGAAAGTTATCTCTTTATATAAGTGCAGTAGTTGGGGCACTCAATTGCTGATTTTAGGAATGCTAATTCGGCCTATAATCATACTTATTCAGGTACTGTAATTTTTATGTTCAATATTTAATATTGCCAGATTTGACCAATTTGGCAAATAACAATATAGGCTACTACTCAGTTTGCATGTGTGTGTGTGTGTGTGTGTGTGTGTGTGTGTGTGTGTGTGTGTGTGTGTGTGTGTGTGTGTGTGTGTGTGTGTGTGTGTGTGTGTG
>NC_140272.1:1522562-1698153 GCF_964030765.1 Micromesistius poutassou
GACCAGACGCCCCTGGGCGGCGCTGTGAGCGGCCGACGGCCTCCTGCAGGCTCTGGCCCAGGCTCTGGTTCCTCTCCTTCAGCAGGCCCTCGCCCTCCTGCGCCTTGAGCAGAGCCTGGCTCAGCCTCTCCGCCTCCCGCTGGAGGCTGGCCACGCGGCCGTCCGCCTCGGCCACCTGGGAGGACGCACACACACACGCACACACGGGGGAGCGTTACGTCACACACGTCCCGCGGTGTGAGGAGACAGCTCCGGCGCTGTCGCGGTGTTGTAGGTAGAGCCTTTGGCTTGAAGGAGGGTATTGTGGCTTTGTGCTTTGTAGGCTACCCTGCGGCTCCATTTCGCCGCCTCTCCAGCTGTTCAGCTCCTTATCAGGTCAAGCCAGAAAGCGCTAGTTCACGTCTTAACGGTGTCGGTATCAGACAACATAATAAAGGGTACTGATGAAGTACAAACTATGCCTTCATCAAATTATCTCCCCGGTGATCAATGAATAGGATTGACTGGAACTGGAATTATTCAAATGAATCAGACAGTTTACTAAATACCGAATCACCAAAGCAACAAATGTGTTTGGAAGGGACTATTAACAACTAAACCCAAGGCATTAAGAAAACAACAGCAACGCATTTGATCGGGTGCAGTGTAGCAACCGGACATCAACAACAGAGAGAGGTCCTGCAGCACCAGTCACGCTCTCCCAGTGACGTTCTCCCAGTGACGTTCTCCCAGTCACACTCTCCCAGTGACGTTCTCCCAGTCACACTCTCCCAGTGACGCTCTCCCAGTGACGCTCTCCCAGTGACGCTCTCCCAGTGACGTTCTCCCAGTGACGCTCTCCCAGTGACGCTCTCCCAGTGACGTTCTCCCAGTGACGTTCTCCCAGTGACGTTCTCCCAGTGACGTTCTCCCAGTGACGTTCTCCCAGTGACGTTCTCCCAGTGACGCTCTCCCAGTGACGTTCTCCCAGTCACACTCTCCCAGTGACGTCTCCCAGTGACGTTCTCCCAGTGACGTTCTCCCAGTGACGCTCTCCCAGTCACACTCTCCCAGTGACGTTCTCCCAGTGACGTTCTCCCAGTGACGTTCTCCCAGTGACGTTCTCCCAGTGACGTTCTCCCAGTCACACTCTCCCAGTGACGTTCTCCCAGTGACGTTCTCCCAGTGACGTTCTCCCAGTGACGTTCTCCCAGTGACGTTCTCCCAGTGACGCTCTCCCAGTCACACTCTCCCAGTGACGTTCTCCCAGTGACGTTCTCCCAGTGACGTTCTCCCAGTGACGTTCTCCCAGTGACGTTCTCCCAGTGACGTTCTCCCAGTGACGTTCTCCCAGTGACGCTCTCCCAGTGACGTTCTCCCAGTCACACTCTCCCAGTGACGTTCTCCCAGTGACGTTCTCCCAGTGACGTTCTCCCAGTGACGTTCTCCCAGTCACACTCTCCCAGTGACGTTCTCCCAGTCACACTCTCCCAGTGACGCTCTCCCAGTGACGCTCTCCCAGTGACGCTCTCCCAGTGACGTTCTCCCAGTGACGCTCTCCCAGTGACGCTCTCCCAGTGACGTTCTCCCAGTGACGTTCTCCCAGTGACGTTCTCCCAGTGACGTTCTCCCAGTGACGTTCTCCCAGTGACGTTCTCCAGTGACGCTCTCCCAGTGACGTTCTCCCAGTCACACTCTCCCAGTGACGTTCTCCCAGTGACGTTCTCCCAGTGACGTTCTCCCAGTGACGCTCTCCCAGTCACACTCTCCCAGTGACGTTCTCCCAGTGACGTTCTCCCAGTGACGTTCTCCCAGTGACGTTCTCCCAGTCACACTCTCCCAGTGACGTTCTCCCAGTGACGTTCTCCCAGTGACGTTCTCCCAGTGACGTTCTCCCAGTGACGTTCTCCCAGCCCCCTCACCTGTTTGAGCAGGGAGTCCTGCTGCTCCCGGTGGCCCTGGCCGTCGGCCTCCCGGTCGGCCAGGCTGAGCCTCAGCCTCTGCAGCTCCCCCTCCAGGCTGCGGCGGCCCAGCTCCACCCGCGTGGCCCTCGCCTCCGCCGCCTCCAGGGCCTCCCGCAGGCGCCTCCGCTCCGCCTCCACCCGCAGCTCCGCCGCACGCTGCTTGCTCAGCTGGTCCTGCAACCCCCCCCCCCCCCCCGGCACACACACACACACACACACACACGCACACACACACGCAGGGTCAAGGGAGGTCGATTGACCTCGTGCAGTCCTTCATCGCAGTGGCAGCGGACAAGGGCTTCAAGGGCCACACTTTAGGACCCCCCCCCCCCCCCCCTAACTCTAGGGCCCCAGAAGGAAAGGGATAACACAGAAATACGATGGTAGCATAAAAAGCAAGGGAATTGAAAGATGTGGGTAAGTGTGTGTGTGTGTGTGTGTGTATGTACATTGTGTAGATGAAGATGATTTAGTATAGAACCTTAGTATACCTTAGAACCTTTAGTATAGAACTTTGCACAGTTAAGACATATATTCTTGGGACCACAGTGGTGGAACGAGCTCCCTGCTGATGTGAGGACCGCAGAGTCGCTCACCAGCTTCCGCAAACAACTCAAAACCCGCCTGTTCAGAGTCCACCTGGACTCTACGTAGCCATTCAGTCCCTTATTTGCCTGTTGCACTATTGTTTGTTTTACGTCCTGGCACTTGATGAAAGCACTTAATACAGGTTGCATTAATTCATCGTACTTAATTGTGTAGCATGTACTTAATTGTGTTGTGCATGCATGTTGTGTAGCATGTACTTAAGTTGTGTAGCATCTGCAGTAGCTAGCTATCACTTCTGTATACGGGGAATGGGGTTAGCCTGGTGATTGTTAGTACTTGCACTTGGTTCTATGAACATCTTTACTGTACCGACGGCGATATATTGTTTCACTTCTTATGACAAATGTACTTATTGTAAGTCGCTTTGGATATAAGCGTCTGCTAAATGCCCTAAATGTAAATGTAAATGTATTCAGTCAATCCTGTGTTTATTGTTTCCGCGTAAATGTCTAACCTTATAAATTCAAAAATGTGCTTTCTCAGTGCTTTCTTAGGTTCCATGGCTTCATTTTTCAAAAGCAGGTGACCGCTGAGAGCTGGAGAAGCTCATTGGGCAGAGACCACAGCAATGACACACATTCACCTCATCCCGGTTCAAATGCTGTCATGCTCCGTGCATTTCAAACCTGCTCATGTTCAAAACCTCAGCTCCTCCTGCTGCCCGCTGAGGCTGAAGGCTTCACTCAGAAGGGGGGACGGACGCCGTCTGTCCGTCTGTCCGCGACTGACCGGGGGGCCCAACGCTGTCTCCATGACAGCAGACACAACAGCACCGCCGGAGTCCAATGCGAGCCTGGCTTAACATCCACCAAATATCCCTTCTGAGCCCCAATGGCCGTCCAGTGTCCACGCGCCTGCATCTCCCACCCTCACTCACTACCCCTCCGGCCCTCCTGCCCGACACCACAGCTCCCCCTGTTGTCCAACGTGTTGGAATGACACCTGCAGCTTCAGCGGAACGAAGGGCAGGTTGACCTACGTCCTCGTTACTGACGCCATCTGTTGTTGTTGCATCTCCCCCGGCGGGGGGTCCCTCATAACGTCACCCCCCCGCCCTCCACCCCGGGCATATGCTGCGCCTATTCTCGCCAGATCCACCACCGCATTTACATATGTTGCAGTTCAGCTATCAAAGCACGTGTGTGTGTGTGTGTGTGTGTGTGTGTGTGTGTGTGTGTCTCTGTGTATGTGTGTGTGTGCAGTGTGTGTGTGTGTGTGTGTCTCTGTACATGTGTGTGTGCGTGCGTGCGTGCGTGTGTGTCTGTACATGTGTGTGTGCGTGTGCGTGCGTGCGTGCGTGTGTGTGTCTGTACATGTGTGTGTGCGTGTGTGTGTGTGTGTGCGTGTGTGTGTGTGTGTGTGTGTCTGTACATGTGTGTGTGCGTGTGTGTGCGTGCGTGTGTGTGTGTCTCTGTACATGTGTGTGTGTCTCTGTGTATGTGTGTGTGTGTGTGTGTGTGTGTGTGCGCGTGTGTGCGTGCGTGTGTGTGCACAAGCACCTGCATGTGTTTCTTGTCCGTCTCCAGGGCCTGCAGGGCGCGCTCCAGCTCCTTGGCTCGGTCGGCGAGGGCCCGCCTCTCCCTCTCCCCCCTCCGGCCCGCCTCCTCCTGCTGCTGCAGCAGGGTCTGGGCCGAGCTCAGACGCCCGTCCGCCCCGCGCTTCCCTGGAGCCACATCAACCTCACGTCAACCTCATCCCCATCATCATCATCATCATCCTCATCCTCATCAACCTCCTCATCGTCGTCATCCTTATCCTCATATTCTTCTTCATCACCCCGACCTCATCAACCTCCTCGTCATCATCATCCTCAACCTCGTCATCTCATCCCCGTCATCGTCCTCATCACCCTCATCGTCTCAGACTCGTTATTTCTTAAACATGTATCACAGTGTTGACATTGGTATTTGGGTAGCGTGTTTCTTGCCCAGGATCAGAGATAATAAGGATAAAATAGTTTTCAAACTGTAGGAAACTGTTGCGGTGTTCCAATGATAAAAAAGAAATAGCGCTCTTATTGTTGCATTGTTGCACAGTGCCAAATGGTCAAATGGTCACTTACCTTTGAATCATGCATGATACTGCTGCTCTCACATGTTAATTAAAATAACACTATCGGTGATGCACTGTGCGGCCCTACCTTCTTGGCACTCCTGCAGGGTGTTCTGCAGCTGGGTGAGTTGTCTCTGGGCCCCGTCCCGGTCCCCGGCCGCCTCCTCCACCTCCCTCTGCAGGGCCCCCAGCCGGCCCTGGGCCTCGTCCTGGGGGGACACACACACACAGGAGCGGACACCTTAGAACCGTAGACCCTAGTATGGTTGTATACGGGGGAATGGGTTAACCTAGCCATTGGTAATGCTCGCACTTGGTTCTATGAACATCCTTACTGTACCGACAGCGATATATTGTTTCTCTTTCGATAAAAAGCATCTGCTAATTAATTGAAATGTTGATGTAGTATTATGGTGAGAGCCTGGGCAGGAAACGGGACTCTGCAAGGGGGTGGAGTTACGTCCCGTTTCCTGTTTCCAGATAGTCGACCAAAGGGGGGCTGGCTGTGGGCGGGTGGACGGTCAGCCGTTACCCGCTCCCTCTGCGCCTCGCGGAGCTCCTGGAGGAAGTCCCTGAGGTGGCCCCTGAGGGTCTCGGGGTCCAGCTCCGGGAGGGGGACGGGCAGCGGGGTGCCCCCCCGCTCCGGGGAGACGGCCGCCAGGCCCAGCGTGTTGTCAGGGGTCAAGTCTGCGGACGTTTAGGAATAAACACACACACACACGTTACGCAACATCACCGCAGGACACACGATGACGATGAGCGATGAAGAGAAGAGAGTGGAAAAATCCAACACACAACGAAACACAAATATAACTGATCAAATATTAACAAATAAAAAAAACTCAGGGACTCAAAGGCAAACATGTAAGTTAATAATAATAATAATAACGAGATATGCTTGTGCAAATTTTGCATTTTTGGGCAGTTGCTATAGCGCCACCTTTGGGCCAATCAGTGTAATATTTGCTGTCTGTTAATCTTGGGTCAACCTCTACAGGTCTAGTAAGTTTCATAAAAAGTGTGCGAGCGGTTTAGGCTGTGTAATGCAAACGCGGCGGAATAATAATAATAATAATAATAATAATAATAATAATAATAAAACTAACAATTACAATAGGTTCCTCGCACTTTGTGCTTGGCACCTAATTAATAATAATTTAATAATAATCTGCGTCTCGGTACGTGTGACCCTGTGGCGCCGTGTGACCCTTCTGACCCCTGACCTTTGCGCGGGGACAGCGAGGAGCGCAGCGGCGACACGCTGGAGTGGCGGGAGACGGTGCTCGAGGCCGGAGAGCTCCCGCCGGGGCTCCTACCCCGCCCTCCTCCTCCTCCTCCTCCTCCTCCTGCTCCTCCTCCTCCTCCTCCTCCTCCTGCACCTCCTCCTCCTCCTCCTCCGCTGACCCGCCTCCCGGCGCCGATGCCCAGCGTGCGGGTCAGCGCCGACTGCAGGCTGCCCAGCCGGCACTCCAGGTCGCGGCGGCCCGCCTCGGCGCGGCTCAGCTCGGCCTCCGTGGCGGCCAGCCGGCCCTGGGCCTCGCTGAGCTGCAGGCCCGCCTGGCCGGCGCTCTCCTGGGCCGCCTGGGCGCGCAGGCCCAGGTTGCGCGCCTCGTCCTGCAGCTTCTTCTCGCCGCCGCGCGCCTCCTGCAGCTGCGCCGTCAGCTCGCGCTCGCAGCCCCGCCGGCCCGACTCCGAGTCCAGCGCGCGCCGCTGCGCCGCCGCCAGCTGGAGGGGGTGGGGTGGTGGGGGGGTGGGGGGGGGTGGGGGGGGGTCATAAGTGTGGTTATATATAATGTATGACAATATATTATGTACACATGATGAATACAATTATAATAAATATATAATATAGCATTTATTGATACACACACACAGAGAGAGAGAGAAAGAGAGAGAGAGAGAGAGAGAGAGAGAGAGAGAGAGAGAGACGAGGAGAGGGGGGGTGGGGGGTGGGGGTGGGGTGGGGGGGTGGGGGGGGAACCCGGGAGGAACAGGACGGGTTGAGGTCTACACGCGCTGCTAGGAACGGCGTTAAGCTTTTTAATTAGAGGGGAGGGAGGATGTTTTAACACAGGGGTTCTCATACCTTTACCTCTACTAGTGTACCCCTTCTGAGATTGTGAGTACCCTCTTCACCAGAACGAAACAACAATGTCTATTGTCTAGCTTTCAGAATTGAAACGTGCTCAGGGTGAAAACAATTATAGATATTGTTTTTATTATTATTATTATTATTTTTTTTAATAATCTGAGTACCCCCTGCAGTACCATTTGAGTATCATTTGAGAACAACTGGTCTAGAGATTAGGGTGTTTAAGTCTGGGTGTCCGCAGTCTACCTGTCGGCAGGCCTAACCCTCCCCCGCTCATCGGTGGCATCATGCATGCATGATGCAGGATGCATGCATCTCAGGACATTCATTGTAAGCTGCTTTGGATTAAAAGCGTCTACTGAATCGCCTGAATGCACCTATACGTCATCTGAATCTATCAGTGGTCGAACGTGGGCTGCGGTGCATCTAGGAGAACACAGCACACCTCTTTCTTCAGAGAGCTCCTGGCGCCTTCGGCTTCCGACAGCTTCTGCTTGAGGAGGAAGCTCTCCTTCCCGCGCTCCTCGTCCCTCTGCTCCTCCAGCGAGAGGCGGGACTGGAGCTCGGCCGCCTCCTTCGCCCTCTGCTCCCGCTCGCCGTCCAGCACCTTCACCTGGACGGTCACGACGGGCGTTAGGAGGACTGACGCTAAGGTACAGGTACCGGTACAGGTACAGGTACCGGTACAGGTACAGGTACCGGTGCAGGTACCGGTGCAGGTACCGGTACAGGTACAGGTACAGGTACAGGTACAGGTACCGGTACAGGTACAGGTACAGGTACAGGTACAGGTACAGGTACCGGTACAGGTACAGGTACAGGTACAGGTACAGGTACCGGTGCAGGTACCGGTACAGGTACAGGTACAGGTACAGGTACCGGTACAGGTACAGGTACCGGTGCAGGTACCGGTACAGGTACAGGTACAGGTACAGGTACCGGTACAGGTACAGGTACAGGTACAGGTACCGGTGCAGGTACCGGTACAGGTACAGGTACAGGTACAGGTACCGGTGCAGGTACCGGTACAGGTACAGGTACAGGTACAGGTACAGGTACCGGTGCAGGTACAGGTACAGGTACAGGTACAGGTACAGGTACAGGTACAGGTACAGGTACCGGTACAGGTACAGGTACAGGTACAGGTACCGGTGCAGGTACCGGTACAGGTACAGGTACAGGTACAGGTACCGGTGCAGGTACCGGTACAGGTACAGGTACAGGTACAGGTACAGGTACCGGTACAGGTACAGGTACAGGTACAGGTACAGGTACCGGTACAGGTACCGGTGCAGGTACCGGTACCGGTACAGGCGCTGATAAGGTGCAGCGATGAGGCAGGGCCCTGGCTCACAGCATCAAGGCATCAAGTGTGGTCGTATATAATGTATGACAATATATTATGTACACATGATGAATACAATTATAATAAATATATAATATAGCATTTATTGATACACACACAGAGAGAGAGAGAGAGAGAGAGAGAGAGAGAGAGAGAGAGAGAGAGAGAGAGAGAGAGAGAGAGAGAGAGAGACACAGAGAGAGACAGAGAGAGACAGAGACAGAGACAGAGAGAGAGAGACAGAGACAGAGACAGAGAGAGAGAGAGAGAGAGAGAGAGAGACAGAGAGACAGAGACAGAGACAGAGAGAGAGACAGAGAGAGAGAGAGAGACCCCCAAACCCTCCTATCCGCGGGCGGGACCGACCTGTCTCCGCAGCTCCTGCAGCTCCCTCCGCGCCTCCAGGCGGGAGCGCTCCACCTCCCGCAGCACGCCGCGCAGGTCGCCCACCTCCGCCTGGGCCGAGGAGAAGCTCTCCTCCAGCACGCTCCCGCGCTGGGCCTGCTCCTCGCACTGCCGCCGCGCCCTGACACAGGAACACACACACACACACACACACGCCATCACGCACACGCAGGCACGCACACACACACACACATGCACATGCAGGCACGCACACACACATGCACACAAAGGCATGCACACATGCACACACACACACACACACACACACACACCATCACGCACACGCAGGCACGCACACACACACACACACACATGCACATGGAGGCATGTACAGTTGCACACAAACATGCACATGCAGGCACGCAAATACACATGCACACAAAGGCATGCACACATGCACACACACACACACACACACACACGCAGGCATGCATGCAGCCACGCATATACACGTACACACACACAAAAACCAAACACACATGCACATGGAGGCACGCACACACACATGCACAGGCAGGCACGCACACACACATGCACACGCAGGCATGCACGCATACACACACCCACACATACACTGTTAGTGGGTACAGAAACCAACACTCTTTTAATGTGCTCCCCGACACACACTCTAGAAGTGTGTTCACTAACACACACTCTCCATAAGTCCAGTCATGTACAAACTATCTAATGCAAATCCGATATTTCTGTCCGTAGTATTACTTTCATGTACAGAAAATGACCAGCGTCTTTCATGTAAATGAACGCCAATTTACTTTTGAATGGCGTGCTTTCATGCTAGTAACATGTCAGTAACGTGCTAGTAACATGTCAGTAACGTGTTAGTAACATGTCAGTAACGTGTTAGTAACATGTCAGTAACGTGTTAGTAACATGTCAGTAACGTGTTAGTAACATGTCAGTAACGTGTTAGTAACATGTCAGTAACGTGTTAGTAACATGTCAGTAACGTGTTAGTAACATGTCAGTAACGTGTTAGTAACATGTCAGTAACGTGTTAGTAACATGTCAGTAACGTGTTAGTTACATGTCAGTAACGTGTTAGTAACATGTCAGTAACGTGTTAGTAACATGTCAGTAACGTGTTAGTAACATGTCAGTAACGTGTTAGTAACATGTCAGTAACGTGTTAGTTACATGTCAGTAACGTGTTAGTAACATGTCAGTAACGTGTTAGTAACATGTCAGTAACGTGTTAGTAACATGTCAGTAACGTGTTAGTTACATGTCAGTAACGTGTTAGTAACATGTCAGTAACGTGTTAGTAACATGTCAGTAACGTGTTAGTAACATGTCAGTAACGTGTTAGTAACATGTCAGTAACGTGTTAGTAACATGTCAGTAACGTGTTAGTAACATGTCAGTAACGTGTTAGTAACATGTCAGTAACGTGTTAGTAACATGTCAGTAACGTGCTAGTAACATGTCAGTAACGTGTTAGTAACATGTCAGTAACGTGTTAGTAACATGTCAGTAACGTGTTAGTAACATGTCAGTAACGTGTTAGTAACATGTCAGTAACGTGTTAGTAACATGTCAGTAACGTGTTAGTAACATGTCAGTAACGTGTTAGTAACATGTCAGTAACGTGTTAGTAACATGTCAGTAACGTGCTAGTAACATGTCAGTAACGTGTTAGTTACATGTCAGTAACGTGTTAGTAACATGTCAGTAACGTGTTAGTAACATGTCAGTAACGTGCTAGTAACATGTCAGTAACGTGTTAGTAACATGTCAGTAACGTGTTAGTAACATGTCAGTAACGTGCTAGTAACATGTCAGTAACGTGTTAGTAACATGTCAGTAACGTGCTAGTAACATGTCAGTAACGTGTTAGTAACATGTCAGTAACGTGTTAGTAACATGTCAGTAACGTGTTAGTAACATGTCAGTAACGTGTTAGTAACATGTCAGTAACGTGTTAGTAACATGTCAGTAACGTGCTAGTAACATGTCAGTAACGTGTTAGTAACATGTCAGTAACGTGCTAGTAACATGTCAGTAACGTGTTAGTAACATGTCAGTAACGTGTTAGTAACATGTCAGTAACGTGTTAGTAACATGTCAGTAACGTGTTAGTAACATGTCAGTAACGTGTTAGTAACATGTCAGTAACGTGCTAGTAACATGTCAGTAACGTGTTAGTAACATGTCAGTAACGTGCTAGTAACATGTCAGTAACGTGTTAGTAACATGTCAGTAACGTGTTAGTAACATGTCAGTAACGTGTTAGTTACATGTCAGTAACGTGTTAGTAACATGTCAGTAACGTGCTAGTAACATGTCAGTAACGTGTTAGTAACATGTCAGTAACGTGTTAGTAACATGTCAGTAACGTGCTAGTAACATGTCAGTAACGTGTTAGTAACATGTCAGTAACGTGTTAGTAACATGTCAGTAACGTGTTAGTAACATGTCAGTAACGTGTTAGTTACATGTCAGTAACGTGTTAGTAACATGTCAGTAACGTGTTAGTAACATGTCAGTAACGTGTTAGTAACATGTCAGTAACGTGTTAGTAACATGTCAGTAACGTGTTAGTAACATGTCAGTAACGTGTTAGTAACATGTCAGTAACGTGTTAGTTACATGTCAGTAACGTGTTAGTAACATGTCAGTAACGTGTTAGTAACATGTCAGTAACGTGTTAGTAACATGTCAGTAACGTGTTAGTAACATGTCAGTAACGTGTTAGTAACATGTCAGTAACGTGTTAGTTACATGTCAGTAACGTGTTAGTAACATGTCAGTAACGTGTTAGTTACATGTCAGTAACGTGTTAGTAACATGTCAGTAACGTGTTAGTTACATGTCAGTAACGTGTTAGTAACATGTCAGTAACGTGTTAGTTACATGTCAGTAACGTGTTAGTAACATGTCAGTAACGTGTTAGTTACATGTCAGTAACGTGTTAGTAACATGTCAGTAACGTGTTAGTAACATGTCAGTAACGTGTTAGTAACATGTCAGTAACGTGTTAGTAACATGTCAGTAACGTGCTAGTAACATGTCAGTAACGTGTTAGTAACATGTCAGTAACGTGTTAGTTACATGTCAGTAACGTGTTAGTAACATGTCAGTAACGTGTTAGTTACATGTCAGTAACGTGTTAGTAACATGTCAGTAACGTGTTAGTTACATGTCAGTAACGTGTTAGTAACATGTCAGTAACGTGTTAGTTACATGTCAGTAACGTGTTAGTAACATGTCAGTAACGTGTTAGTTACATGTCAGTAACGTGTTAGTAACATGTCAGTAACGTGTTAGTAACATGTCAGTAACGTGTTAGTTACATGTCAGTAACGTGTTAGTAACATGTCAGTAACGTGTTAGTTACATGTCAGTAACGTGTTAGTAACATGTCAGTAACGTGTTAGTTACATGTCAGTAACGTGTTAGTAACATGTCAGTAACGTGTTAGTTACATGTCAGTAACGTGTTAGCAACATGTCAGTAAGCTGGTGAGCTCAGATGGTCTCGTCTGTGCAGATAAGACGCCAGACTCTTCCTACCCGATCCTCTCGCTCTCGGCGCTCCTCACGGCCTCCCTCAGCTGGGTGTTCGATTGGCCCAGGGTGTCCTTCTCCTTGGTGACGTCGCCCAGGCTGCGTCTCAGCTCCACCCCCTCCCTCCGGAGGCCCTCCGTCGTGTCGCGCGATTGGCTGAGCCGCCGCTCCGTCTCCAGCAGCTCCCTCTTCACCTGGTCGCGGCTCTCCTGACTGGTGGACAGAGAGGCTCTCCACTGCTCCAGCTGTGAGCACAAGACCCCGCCCCCCAACGCCCCCCCCAGAGTTCAGTATGTTGCCATGTTAGGGCTGGGCGATGCATAGATATTATATAGATATCGTGATAGAGACTAGACCATCGTCTGAGACTTTGGACATCGTAAGATCGTCTTATGGCATGGCAAGTGTTGTGCCTGCTTTTTAAATTCTGCATTACAGTCCAGTGATGTCACTACAACGCTCTTAGAAGAAGTGTCGGTAAAGGTTTCATATCAGCAACTAGACATGGCCACTGTAGAACCTATCAAACATATTCATATCCCCTTCTGAGGCTTCATCCACTCTGGCAAAATCATTCCTCTACAGTAGAATATCTCCATAATGGAACAGGAAACGAGGCGTAACTCCGCCCCTTTGTTTTTGGGGTCCGTGCTCATGCTCTCTGCTCTCCCTCTGGAGGTTCTGCTATAGCATAAGGTTAGTAAACACAGCATAGTAGTAGGGATGTGAATAACTAAAAATTTTCATGGTTGAATAATCAGTGGGTGGTATGAACGAATAATCGATTATTCGATGTGTGCCGACATTCACAAAGGCAGCCATGGACCATCGGCAAGAAATCACTTAATATCTTAAACGCAAAAAAACTAACTTTAACAGTGATCAATGTTTGTGTTGTATGCATATATATTAATATTTATGCTTGTGTATATTGTTTTTCTGTACATGATTAATAATAATAAAAAATGTTAACGGTCCAAATGTTAAAAATCAGCTTTGACCCTAATAACCCGAATAATCGAATATTCTAACCCATCCCTACATAGTAGCACTGCCGGATCCCACCAGCGAAATGAACCTGGCAACCCAGCAGTGCTCATCAGCTTGGTGGTTCATCAGGTTGTGGTAAACGGTCCTCATTTATATAGAGCGCTTTTATCCAAAGCGCTTTACAGTGTTGACTGCCATTCACCCATTCATACACACATTCACACACCGACGGCGGAGTCGACCACGCAGGGCGACAGCACAGCTCGTCAGGAGCAAGTAGGGTGAGGGCGTCTCGCTCAGGGACACCCCGACACTCAGCTAGGAGGAGGAGCCGGGGATCGAACCAGCAACCTTGCGGTTACACAGCCAACCCCGCTCTACCTCCTGAGCTGATGCCGCTCCAGCTTGTGTGTGGCTCTCACCTCTTGGAGAGCCCCGTCGAAGCGGGACTGCAGGTCGGCGCGGGCCTCGCCCAGGCTCTGGAGCTGGCGCTCGTGGGCCTGCCTGGCGTCCTCCAGCTGGGAGCGCAGGTCCTGCAGCTCCCCGGTCAGGACCCCCACGCGGGCCTGGGACACACACACGCACGCACACACACACGCACACACACACACACACACACACACACACACACACACACACACACACACACACACACACACACACACACACACACACACACACACACACACACACACACACACGGTGGGAGGGGGGGGACGTCAAAATGGTGGAAATTGCAAGTTGGATTTCCTTTGTGATTGTGCTCAATGGTCGGTCTCAGCCCTTCTTGTGCCTGACCCTGAGATGAATATTGTGCAACTATTTTGCACTTGATTTATTTTATATCTACTCATTTTAACCCGTTGCTAATATCACAGCTCCTTGGTCGTTAAATAGGCGCTGTGTTCATGGAAATGAGATGGCAGATTTCCTTGAAATCTCTTCTTCTTTATACATTGACTCCAAAGGATGGGAAACAACAACAACGACAACGACGACAACAACGACAACAACGACAACAACGACAACAACAACAACATCATCCCGACGAGTAGAACCCGGGCGCTCCCCGCTGTGTGCGACCATCACCTGCTCCTGCTCCTTGTGGAGCGCTGCTTCCCTGCTCGTCCTCTCGGCGTCGCGGGCGGCGGCCGCCAGCTCGGCCTGCAGGGCGGACAGCCGGTCCGCCAGCAGGGCCTTCTCCGCCTCCTTCAGGGACAGAGCCTGTGGGGGGGGGGTTCAAACGAGAGCCGTTCCAACAGAGCCGCAGCGTCTCTCCGCTGGAGGTCTGCGTCCCGTCTGCTGAGTTCACCTTTTGACCGGACGGCTGTCAGGAGGCTCCACTCTCTCCCCTCTCTCTCCCCCCCCCCCCCCTCCCCCCCCACCCCCCCCCCCCCGCAAACTCTGCACTCTGAAACCCCCCTCCCCATTTTGCCACCAAGAACTCTGGACTTCAAACCCATAATGTTCCTCATATTGCACATTTCAATCCATTTACTTTTTAAACTTTATTTTATACATACCGTTTTGTTTTGCCTTACCTTTGCACTATTCAGAATAATTTTTGCACTATTTAGAATTTATTTATTGTAAATATTACTTCTTTTATTTTAACCTCCTTTTCTCCTGATTGCGCCGTGGGTCAGAGACAAACGCCATTTCGCTTCCTCTGTTTGTCTGGCACATATTTTGGAATTGACAATAAAGCTTTGACTTTTGACTTTTGACTTTTGACAACCCCGGTGGTTCTAAGGGGCGGGACGTCCCACGCGGCACCCGTGGACGTCCCCCGCGGGTCCGACCTGCTGTTTCTCCGTCTCGGCCTGCAGGAGGCTGAGGTCCCGGTCGCGCTGCAGGCCGCGGGCCTCGTCCCTCAGCGCCTCCCGCTCCCGCTCGGCCCGGAGGACCTGCTCCTCTGCCTCCTGCCGCTGCGTCCTCAGCAGCTCCTGGCTCTCCGTCTGCAGGCTGTGGCGCAGCGCCTCCTGTGGAGCGGCGTGACCACGCCCATATACGGGCACCCGGCGTCAGCTCTCTGACAGCGGCGCTCAACCGAAACCGAGCTTAAAAGGTGACATAATTATTACCACCACCGGGTGTGAGTGTGATCAGCCGTCACAAGCCGCTGTGCAAATCAGCCTCTTCTGACATCACAAGTCCGCCTAGATGTGTGCTGGATAGATGAGCAACGTTTGCTACGGTTCCACTGGGTAGGCTGGTAGACTTAAGCAATCTTACGCGAGATGGCGTTCTTGAATGTCATTATTGGTACGCGAAGCACAGCCGTAGGAACGGGGCGCTTGCGCCGAGTTCCGAAGTCCTGAAGTACCAATAATGACATTCAAGAACGCCATCGAGTGTAAGATTGCGATTCAATAACACAAACCATCTTCATTATCAACAATATTGTAAAATATTTTCATGTTGTGGGTTAATTTGCCCTCAAATTCAAGCTTTCTGCCCGAGTTCATCTCCATCAGAAAATAGTTCCTATAGTAACGATAGCCGACTCTTGGTCAGTTTCAGGCTCATGAAAGTAGTTTCGGCTAGTTAGCGTAGCGATACTTTCTGTAATTAGGCACGATCTTTTTGTCCGTTCTTTCACCAGGCATTGAAACACGCTCGAGAATGGGAATTGACCAATCGGAGTGCTTGCATAAACTTGCGTGTTATTGAACGATCTATCCAGCACACATCTAGGTGGACACGCCCACTTGTGATGTCAGAAGAGGCCGATTTGCAAAACGGCTTGTGACGGCTGATCCCACCCGCACCCGGTGGCGTAACGTGGGACCTTTAACGCGGCGGTGAGGCTGCGATCTGTGAACCACTCTCTGACCTTCTCCGAGGCCAGTCGCTCCAGCTCCTCCTGGTGGTCGGACGTGGCACTGTGGAGGGTCGTCTGGGCCTCCTGCTGGGCGGCGCTCAGGGCCTGGCTGAGGGTCTGCCGCTCCCTCTCACTCTGGGCCAGGGCGTTCTCACCCTCCGAGCGCACTCGCCTCAGTTCGGCTGGGCGTCAGAGAACAGGGTTACGGATCCCGTGTGGGTTTAAAGGTTAGGTTAGGTTAGGTTAAAGGTGACACATGCTACCGCCGGGTGTGGGTGTGATTAGCTGTTAGAAACCGTTTTGAAAATCGGCCTTTTCTGACATCACAAGAGGGCGTGTCCACCTAGATGTGTGCTGGACGGATCAGTCTACCAGCCTGCCCAGTGCAAACGTTGCTCCTCTATCCGTCCTACATCTAGCTGGACACGCCCACTTGTGATGTCAGAAGAGGCCGATTTTCAAAACGGCTTGTAACACACACCTGGTGGTATAATGGTATATGTCACCTTTAAACAAATCCTCTTGTAACTCCGGTGACACGCCCGCGGTGGTTCTACTGACCTGTCACGGTCTCACAGCGCAGGCCGACGTTCTGGTTCTCCGCTTCCAGCTGCTCCCTGCGGGACTCCAGCTGAGCCAGCTGCTGCTGCACCTCAAACAGGCTGGTCTCCAGGGCCTCTCGCTCCGACCTGCAGCCGGGCACAGACACAGGCTAGCTCCCCTGAGGTGGCAACACACTCCTTGTAGGGGGGGGGGGGGGGACGCACTCCCAGGCATATCTTTAGGCTGCATGATCAAGTTACATTTCAGTGAATTTAAACCTGTGACTTAAGGCGAGTTTTCCAGCCAGATAGACACACAGATAATAAGACACAGACACACACACACACACACACACACACACACGCCACACACACACACACACACACACACACACACGCCACACGCACACACGCCACACGCACACACACACACGCACACACACACACACACACACACACACACACCTGAAGGCCGTCAGCTCCTCGGACAGCATGGCGTTCTCCCTCTCGGAGGCGGTCAGCTGGACCACCAGGGCGGCCCTCTCGCGGGCCAGGTCTGCCCGGCCGCGGCCCACCTCCTCCAGGGCCACCTCCAGTCGCTGGCCCTCCCCTCTGGCCAGGCTGAGCTCTGACCCCAGAGCGCTCACCTCGCCACACAGCTGGAGACGGGACGAAGAGTGAATGAGAGTGAACGATTGATAAGATCTCCAACGGATGCGGAACACGTCTAAAGTCCGAAACTCTGGATTCGTTTTTTTTCCTAACTTCTTGTGATGCTCAGGTTCAGGGGATAAACGTGGTGGTTAAGTTACATCCCTGATTTCTGTAAAAAATTATTTTTTGATTGCACTACAACGGGTTTCCTTGGCAATATTCTTCTGCACCGTGGCTACACCAGGTGCATTGTCTTATGCCGCTTTTCCACCGCCAGTACCAGCTCGACTCGACTCGACTCGCCACGCCTTTTTTGCGTTTCCATTGGCAAAAAAAGTACCCGGTACCTAGTACCGGGTACTTTTTTTTAGTACTACCTCCGTCGAGGTTCCAAGCGAGCGGAGTAGGTACTTTTGTGTGACGTAAACAGGCTGCTGGTAACTGATTGGCCAGCGGCTGTAAATGGGAATAATCACTCAAAGTTAAGTTGTGTTCGGCGTGGTTGGAGTCCACGAACCCGCTCCCGAGGGGGACACTGATCAGCGTTTCGCCGTGTGTGTCGCTCCTTTCCCGGGGCTAGAGTTAGGCTGCGCGTGGTTGTGTGTGTCCGGCGTGGCTGGAGTCCACGGACCGGCTCCGGAGGATCAGTGTTTCTCTGTTTCGTTTTAGTGTCGTTCCTTTCCCAGGGCTCGAGTTTCGCCTCCATCAACGTTACCGTATGACAACAATAGACGCGCAGTCATTGCGCTTTTTATTTTATTTTATTTCCCTAATCATAACCTTTCCCGGGAATCAGGAAATAGTCTTGATCAGATTCAGATTTCCCGGGAATCGCGTCTCCCGTGATTAAACCCTAATGACGACCCGCCCATGGTGGAGAGGTTCTTTTCTACGACCCGCCCACATTGAAGAGGTACTTTTTTAGATGGAAACGCGCCTGGAACCGAGTCGAGTCGAGCTGATACTGTCGGTGGAAAAGCGGCATTACAGGTTCCTTCATAACTAAATCAACACCGTCTCCGCTGTGACTGGACGACGCTAGGCTGAACTACACCGCTGCTGCTGCACTAACGCCTCACCTGGGCGACCTTATCCTGCAGCTGGAGGCTCTCGGCGCGCAGGCCGTGGAGCTCCGTGTCGGCGGACGCCCGGCTCAGCTCGGCGTCCTGCAGGGCGCGGTGCAGGAGCCCCTGGCTGGAGTCCAGCTCCAGGCGGTGCTGCTCCAGCCGCACCAGCTCGTCGCGCAGGGTCAGCTTCTCCTGCTCCGCCTCCCGCTTCTGGGCCTTCAGGAGAGCCTTGTCCTCCTCCAGCTGAGGGGGACCAGAGAACCGGAGAACGTCACTCACGGCCACGGGGGGCCATGCCTGCTTGATGTCCCGCTCTGTGCTCTCGTTGGCATGGCTACACTGTAGCCGTTTCTCAATTCGCGTTCTCGTGTGTTCTCGCGTACTTGCGTTCTCGATAAACGTCATCAGTGGTGGCCCCAAGCACTGTTCCAATTCCAAGTACGCGAGTACTGTCGTAAAACCCGTGTGTGTTCTCGATGCGTTCTCCATGAGGCCGTTCTACCGAGGACGCATCGGAGGTGACTCGTGTGGACTTGGGACCGTTAAATATCCCAGAATGCATCATCGAGTCCACTGTTGTTCCAATTGCAGGTGCGTACTCGCGTTCTCGGAAGTCTGTACTTGAAAGTCCGGACTTGCCAAGTACGTACTTCTAAGTCCGCGAGTACGTAGTCCGCGTACTTGGTATTGAGAAACGGCTTGTATTACCCCTGGACACTTGCACACTGGGGATTTCACATTGCCGTAAGGCACTGGACACTTTGGACACTTGGATAGGGTATATAATGGTAAATAATGGTCTAATAATGTACTGTAAACGTCTACTGAGGTAGATTGAGGTTGAGATTGAGTCTCCCTCAGCAAGTGTTGATATTGTGGAAAATGACAGTTTGCATTTACATTGCCTTTTCCCCTATTGTCTTTAAATATACATAATAACAACATACTAATAGTTTTCAAATGTATTACTTTTATTTTCCTGGTGTCTGGCCCCCCCATCCGTTCAGACCAGTTTACAGCCAATCACAACCCTTTATCTAATGCGGGGCAGGGTTTGGCTGCTTTCTGCTCACGGAGCCTCCATCATACCTGCATGACGAGGGTGTTGAGGTCGGCCTTGTCGTGTGCCAGGCCCTCGTTTATATTGCTCATCTTGGCCAGAGAGTCCCTAAGACCCGCCTCCTCCGACTGGAGCTTGTGTAGCATGAGTGACAGCTCGCCGGTCCTGCCCTCGGCCTGGCAGAGAACGGAAGGACGTCATTCAGAAGGGGAGGTATCCCCACGTGTCGTGTTGTCAGTGTCAACCACAGCTCAAAAAAAGGATTTGTACCCGGGTCAGCGCCTCCGACATCTGGACCTTCTCTCCCCCCAGCAGCTGCCTCTCTACCTCCCCCTGCTGGAAGGCCTCCCGCACCGTGGACAGCTCGCCGCGCTGGGCTGACGCCCGGCTCTCACTCTGCTCCAGCTGTCTCTGACTGCAAGGAAATTCAATTAAAACTTTGGAGCAATAACTCTGCATTAAGTAGCGGAAATTTGTGAACTGGGATTTGCTTAAATGTGTGTGTGTGTGTGTGTGTGTGTGTGGGCATGCGTTCAGAGTTCAGACGTTTGTGTTTGTTTGTTTGTGTGTGTGTGTGGGCATGCGTGCAGACGTGCGTGCATGCTATGTATGTGTGTGTGTGTGTGTGTGTGTGTGTCCTCAAAGGGTCTTCCACGAGCCGACGTACATCCTGTGGGTCTCTGCCTTGGCCCGGTCCCTCTCCTGGAGGGCCGCCTCTCTCTCCTCCCTCTCGTGGTCTCTCTCTCGCTGGGCGGACGTCACACACAGCTGCAGCTTCTCGTAGTCCATCTGCAGCATGTGTGTGCTGCTCTGGGCGGCCTGGGCCACCAGCTCCAGGTTCCCCTTCCCACTGGTGGGGACACACACACACACACACACACACACATAAAGCACCACCAGTTGAATAACAGGAAGAAGATAGACAGAGGAACACATATAATAGAGGAACTTTAGTTTTTTTGTAACCTTTAACCCCAGCAAAGCAAAGCTTCAGCAGGCAGCGGCTAGAAAGCGATCGGTACAAACCAAACCGCACTAGGCGGTGCCTACCTGGCCAGCGCGTCTCTCTCCAGCTTCAGCCGGTCTCTCTCCCTCTGCCCGGTCTCTCTCTCCCGCTGCGCCGCGTCCCTCTCGCCCTGCAGGGCCTGGTTCCTCTGCTCCAGGTCCTTCCGGCCGGACTCGGCGTCGGCCAGCTGCCTGCGGAGCTGCTGGACGGACGCCTGGGCCGAGGAGAGCCGTCCCCTCGCCTCCTGGGGAACCACAGGCAGGCAGACGGCCTGGTGAGGGGCTGGCTGCTGGACCGGGTGTTACCGGGTGCTGCTGCCGTGTTACTGAGTGAGTAAATAGACTAGTTGTCTCATCACATCCGAGTTGACTGAATGCACAGGGAAGTCATGCTAGAAATCAATCGCCCCGAGTGGTGGGGTACGCTATCATAGGGGAACGACCCAGCTGTAATTATTTTAGACCAGCGAGTTCAAAGTGAATAAATGTGTTTGAAATCCTCAGCCTTCATTGTACAGCGTTTCCATATTAGTGACGGCTCTGATGCATCTTCAAAAACACGAAAGCCAGATTAGAGTCCTGTGATGAGACGGATGGCGTTGGATCAGTGCGCCGCCAACAATAGAAGAGACACACACAGGTGCTCCTCCTGTCCTGCAGGGACAAAGGGAGCCGGGCCGCGCCTGCTACCTGCAGCTGGAGCTGCCTGCTGGCCACGGCGGAGCGCAGGGCAGACAGGCCGGCCTCTGGGAGGAGGGTCATGGAGGGGGAGGTGGCGGAGGTGGTGGAGGAGGAGGTGGTGGTCGGAGAGGAGGTGCGGCGAGGGGACATGGAGCGGAGAGCAGAGGATCCACGGAGCAAAGACAGCAGAATCTCCCCCGAGTTGTCCTGGTCCGCTTCTGAAGAGGACTCGCCCTCAGACAGGATGGCCTGCCAGGGGCGATGAGGAACGTTCAGTGTTTGGTTCTGGGTCTTGTGAGCGCTGTCCTAATGTCATCAAGCTTTTGACTTCGGTGCAGATACATCATACATTTTATTATTATGTTGAATATTAGGGGGTAGGGGAGACGACCAAATGGTGGTAGTCTGATATTATACCTTAAATGAACACATACTCAGATGGATAGTTGGAGAGCAATCCGATTTTCAACATGCATAACACGATATTCACGAAAAAAGGAATTTAAACAACGATCAGGATAAAACACGTTTCAGTGACTGAATGAGTGCTGAACGACGACGAGCGCAGCTCCACCTGGGCGATGTCCCGCAGGGTGTCGACCAGCGCCTCCGTCTGCCCTCTCATCGTCTGCATGTCTCCCTCGCTGTGGCCCAGCTGCTCCTGGGAACACAAGCGCAGCGGCAGGTTGAAGCGCGCCGCCGCCGCCCCCCGCGGCTCCCCTGGCAGAACACGGCGGACGCGCGCCGTCCCTTACCTCCAGCCTCCGGCTGAGGGCCGCCAGGTCTCCGTCTTTTTCCTCGACCTGAGCTTTAAGTCGCTCCCTCTCTCGCACCGAGTCCGACAGCCTGAGGGATTGACGTCCGTTAACTGGCTGTGTGTTACAGCTCGACCACATCAGTTGAATATATGTAATGCGCTTTTTACATTTTTTTTTTCTTATTTGTGGAATCATTTTGTTTTTGTTTATGTAAGGGGTAATCACCTCAAGGCAGGGCAATAAACAGTTTGATATGCCCGGCTCGTGGATGGGTAACCTTCTACGAGCCGGGCATATCAAACTGTTTATTGCCCTGCCTTGAGGTGATTATCCCGTTTATTCTACTTCTTGCTTGCCAACATAATAAAACGATTAAAATACTTTAATAATTACGCTTTTTCTTATTCGTATTGCATGCTTATTAAATGTGTACTCTGTTTGAGTTCATCTCCCTCAAAAAGTAGTCCCCTTCAGAACTACAGTGAATAACGTGAGCTCAGCTGTAGCTAATTAGTTTATATAGCAACCACACAAGGCTGCATCTGATCACTAGTTTACTAACGTAGTTGCTACATCTCGCTTGCGAAACAATGTACCGACTGTCCCTCCGATAGATTTCCGACACATTATAGAAAGGTTTATTTTTACAATGGACCTCAAGTTTGAAATTTCTGTGATAGAAAAAAAATACAAGCGGCGTATTGATCTACTATTTGATAACCGACAAGTCAACGGGCAACCTGCCGGGTTAATGCCCTCCTCCCAGCCAATCAGAATCAAGCATTCTTAAACGAAGTACAATAATGATATTTAATGATACGTCTGAAATAAATTGAATCTAATCTAATCTAATCTAATCTCTACACCGTTATCTTCTGAAAATGATTAAATTAGTAAATAAAATAAAAACATATTAGTAACAAGTGGTTCAAATCTGTAATTGAGACGAACGATGGATAAAAGTGTGCATAAAAGGGTCCCAGATCGACCTTCGAAACCCTTCATCGCTACGGCCCACGGGACCGACGGCGGTCCCACGTCCGTCCCCGACGCCACGCCACGCCCCCCGCTGCCTCTCTGACCTGACGTGGAGCTGCTCCGTCCTGGCCTGGAGGCCGGTGAACTCGGCCAGCCTCTCCCTCAGCTGCAGCTCCAGCTGCCCGCGCAGCGCCGCTTCCCGCTCCAGGGCCATCGCCGCGCTGTCCCGGCGGCGGTGCAGCGCGCTGGACAGGCCCGAGCAGGACGCCTGCGTGGCCTGGGAGGCCCGGGCCAGCTCGTTACGCATGTCGGACAGGTCCCTGAGGCGCACGGCAAGCAGGGAAACGACCGACCCCCCCCCCACGAGAACGCCACGTTACAATACAATACAATACAATACAACTTTATTAATCCCACTAGGGGCAATTAGTTTGAGCAGCTTGTATACAGACACAGTAATATACAAACAACAAATACACATACACAACTACGGAGCATTTAGTAGTCGAATTGCAGAGGGGATGAACGACTTGGAATGGCGGTTTGTTCTGCAAGCAGGTAAAGCGTAGCGACGCCCTGATGGCAACACAGAGAATTCACTTTTAAGAACATGGCCAGAAGAAGCCAAAATACCTGCTGCTTTCTTAATGATTTGCCGATTACAAAAAGAACTCAAGTCCCTTTGTTTAACTCTGGTGATCTTAGAACAGATGTTGACAATACTGTTCTTAGTACTGTTAGGAACTCTTATAGGTCAGTGATGTACAGCTGGGGGGATTCATCCAAAATGTTAAGTTAGGGAACAGAAAGAGGACAGGAAAGCTGGCAAAGGGGACATGTTATACCACCAGGTGCGAGTGTGATTAGCCGTTACAAGCCGTTTGGAAAATCGGCCTCTTCTGACATCACAAGTGGCCGTAGATGTGTGCCGGATAGATCAGTCTACCAGCCTACCCAGTGGACTGTAGCAAACGTTGCTCATCTATCCGTCATACGTCTAGGTGGACACGCCCACTTGTATGAATTACTTGTTTGTTTCCCTAGTGGGACACAATTTGGAAATTCATGGCTTTTCTACAACCACGTGTGTCACACGTGTGCTCTCACCTCTCGGTGTTGCTCTTCAGTTCACAGACGTGCCTTCGGAAGCCGACCACCTGTCGCCATAGCAGCAGCAGGCGACTGTGCTCGCTGCTGAAGTAGCTGTGGAAGGACTGGATGGGAGGAGAACCCGCTGATTAGACTCAACATCCCCACTCCTTCGACCAAAAAAACCCTCCGGAGACAATCATTGCATTTGCATTTCCCAACCTCTTCCTCCCTCCTCCAATCAGACTCCTTTTGGTCCAGGTCCTCCTTGGCCTTGGTCCAATCAGCAGTGAGCCTGCGTATGTCTTGACTGAGGGCCTCGTTGGCCAGCCCCGCCTGCTCTAGCTGCTCCCTCAGCATGGCGTTCACGGCAGACAGACTGCTGCTCCTGTGACGGCGACGAGGAACGGGTCACCTTCAAGGCCTTCAATTGTTTCATAGCGTGCATACTGCAGAAGGTCTGAATACCGATGCAGAAGGTCTGAATACCGATGCAGAAGGTCTGAATACCGATGCAGAAGGTCTGAATACCGATGCAGAAGGCCTCATTTATCAACAGATGTTAGGCACCACATAGGACGTCCAAAGCACCCACTGAGTGGCTCTCAAGCTGACATTTGCATTCAAACACATGGGAAACAAACACAGTCTTGAAATGAAATGAAAATGAAATTTCCCCTCTGGGGGATTCATAAAGTTGTTATCTATCTACCTATATCTACGGTCTGCTCAGCGCATGTAGTAATAATAATAATGATGATAATAATACTACTAATAAATGTTATTTACAACGCGTGAACACGTGAACATCATGCAGCTGCGCGACGACTTTCCAGCACCTCTGATGTTCTTCCTCCAGTCTGATCAAAGCGTCCTCCAGATTGCCGCCGCTGTCGTCCTCGTGTCGACCCGACCCGTTGTCCTGCAACGTGGAACGGGCCCAGAACAAACGAGAGAGCAGAACGCATTACGAGGAGCACCGCTCGGTGGCGAAGGCGTGGTGGCGAGCGAGCGGGCGAGAAGTAGAGCGAAGCGGCGGACGGCTCTACTCACCCTGTGCTGCTGCTGCTGCTGCTCAGCGCTCCGATCCTGCAGCGCGTGCTCCAGGTCCCCACACTTCCTCTTGTACTGGAGCACCTGTTATGATAATAATAATAATAATAATAATAATAATAATAATACATTTTATTTGGAAGCGCTTTTCAGTCACTCAAAGACACTTTACAGACGAAGATGAAAAATAAGTAATTAAAATACATTTAAAAACACAGAAACACAGAAGAAAACGCAGAAAAGTAGATACATTGTACATAAAACAGCACGATACAACGGTCAGACAGAACAAAAACAGAATTAGGAAAGGTAGTGGTTAAGAATTATAGGCAGAATGGAACAGGCGTGTTTTGAGTAGTGATTTGAATAGTATGAGGTCATTGCAGTCACGGATGTGTTTGGGGAGGGAATTCCAGAGGGTAGGGGCAGCAACGGAGAAGGCTCCGTCTCCCCAGGTTCTTGGATGTTATGGGACGGGTATTGGACGTTGGGGTGTCATGATGGTTTTAACAAGGACTCAGGCTCAGCAAAACTTTAAAAGGGGGGGGATAGGGGGGCTTAAGGGGACATATTACACCACCAGGTGTGGGTGTGATTAGCGATCACAAGCCGTTTTGAAAATCTGCCTCTTCTGACAATCACAGGTGGGCGTGTCCACCTAGACGTGTGTTGGATGGATCAGTCCACGTGCGTTGGATGGGATCGGTCCACCTACCCAGCGGACTGTAGCAAACGTCGCTACACCTATCCGTCACACATCACAGGTGGACACGCCCACCTGTGATGTCGGAAGAGGCCGACTCTCAAAAGGGGGCTTGTAACGGCTAACCACACCCACACCTGGGCGGTGTAACACGACACCTTCAAGTGTATTATTAGAGACATCTTTTTTTTTTTTTCACCTTGGCTTGCAGCTTCTGCACCAGCTGCGCCTGTCTCTGCTGGCCCTCCTGATAGGCCGCCAGCTTGCGTTTGTACGCCGCCTGCTCCTCGTCGAGCCGCCGCCGCAGGTCCACGTTCTGCTGCGCCACGCTGCCGCACTGGCCGCCCGCGTCATCGCCCGCGTCGAAGCACAGGGCCTGCTCCAGCTGGGGGGGGTTTACGGTGAGCGGGGAAAGGGGGTCAATCGGGTTCTTTTTGTCTTTGATTGTGGGATTCATGTGAACACGGTTTGGAACGCGGTTCTCTGTTTTATTATTGAAGATGTTGAAACCGTTTTGAACACCACAACTATTATACATTTGACCACAAGGTGTCTTAAATCTTAATAACATAATCACAATTAACTTCATCATAAGTCACCCTTCTCAAATAAAAAACTGAAAATAACTGAAAAAAACAGAAAATACTACCCACAAATGAAATATTACCTGCATGGCCATATTTGTGTTTAAAGGTCCCATGGCATGAAATTTTCACTTTATGAGGTTTTCTAACATTAATATGAGTTCCCCTAGCCTACCTATGGTCCCCCAGTAGCTAAAAATTGCGTTAGGTGTAAAACGAGCAGTAGGTATCTTGCTCCGCCTTTGAAAAAATGAAAGCTCAAAAGCGCTGATTTGGGATCCGGCCCCGTATGTCGTCATATGGGGCCAGGTTACCTCCCCTTTCTCTGCTCGGCCCGCCCAGAGAATTTGGCCCGCCAATGAGACAATGAGCTAGGACCGTGCGAGCGCCACATGTGTGTGTGTGAATACACACACTGTAACGCAAGTGTTCTTTGTTATTTGGATAACTGTTCTGCTGTAGGTGTTATGGCGCATAACACGCAACACAATAACGCAAGCTTGCATAAAGCTCCCATTTGGTGAAAAGACTAGACTATGGTATTTCCACAATGAGATTCGTAGTGGGGGTTATCTCGGCCATGGTTGAGAAGGAATTGGGAACCGTGACATGGAGGAGAAAAGGATTGTTGCCCAGGATTGTCCGCCGGAGCCCCGCTGCCCGCTGAACGCTGCCTGTTGCCCGGGGTTGTCTCCTGTTGGAGCCCCGCTGCCCACTCCGACAGGCAGCGGGGCTCCGGCGGGAGACAACCCCGGGCAACAATCCCTTTCTCCTCCATTTCGCGGTTCAGTCTGTACTTAATATTGACGTGGAAGTGGAAGAACCAGAGAGAACTGAGATTCATAATATCATCCGGAACAGCTTTTGACCATGATAATATATATTATATGATATAGATATCTAAATATAATATGATATTATTTAGATATAGAGCTCCAGGACTCCCGCCGGAGCACCCGGAGTGTTCAGTGTTCCACTGTAAACACTAGCGCGTGGTACCGTGGCCGCAAGCTGCTCAGGGCCACACCCCCACCCTCCACCTGGACCCGCCTCTCTCCTCCTCATTAGCATTTAAAGCGACAGACACAGAAACGGCGCGTTTGTGGAAAGCTCATTGTGGGACTGGCACGTAGTGGCTGTAGCTCTGCACCAAGGCTGAATTTCGTGAACGTCTTCAAGTACTGTATTAGGGGCCCTCTAACACCTATATTAAAGCATCCATAAAATAGCATGCCATGGGACCTTTAAAGATGTCTTTTGTACCAAAAAGTGGCCCCACAGACCTCTGTTGGTTCCTGGTCTAATGTGTGCGTCCAGACCAAACAGCTGTGCCCTTCATGTGTTTTTCAAGGGGGAAACTGTGAAATGTTTTCATTGCATTTCAATTCACTAGCATATCCAACCATTTTATTCTTAGTAAAACCGTATCGTAGATTTCCTCAACACTGGTGTAATGTAAAGGGGACCCATGCTTCAGTTCACAACAGGCAGCACGCTGCACCTAGTAATGCTTAATCTACATGCAATGACCACTCACCAGACCCCCTCCCTCCCCACTTCAGACCCCCTGTTTACGATCACCCAGGGTAACCGCTGCCATGGCAACATGCCACTTCAGTCACTCCATTCCAGACCCCTGTATCCAAGGAGACCAGAAATGTCTCACGAACAGACAAAGAGAAGACATAAAAGACCAAAAAAAAAGGGTCTGTGGCGACGGGGGTCCACAGCTAGAGGCCCCCGCTGCCCCCTCCCCCCCCCCCAGCTGTGAGGCCCGCGGGGCCTGCGTCCGGCGGCCCGTCTTACCCGCTCGCTGATGGCGCCGTACTTGATGGCGAGCTCGTCACGGTCGGCCCGGCTGAGGGCCAACAGGTCCTCCACCCGGCCCAGCTCTGCCTGCAGCACCCGGTTCTCATCCTGCAGGGACATGACGGAGGACATCGCTCCTGCTGCTGAGAGAGAGAGACAGAGAGAGAGAGAGAGAGAGAGAGAGAGAGAGAGAGAGAGACAGAGAGAGAGAGAGAGAGAAAGAGAGAGAGACAGAGAGAGAGAGAGAGAGAGAGAGACAGAGAGAGAGAGAGAGAGAGAGAGAGAGAGAGAGAGAGAGAGAGAGAGAGAGAGAGAGAGACAAAGACAGACAGAGAGAGAGAGAGACAGAGAAGGAGAAAGAGAGACAGAGAGAGACAGAGAGACAGAGAGAGAGACAGAGAGAGAGAGAGAGAGACAGAGACAGAGACAAAGACAGAGAGAGAGAGACAGAGAGAGAGAGAGAGACACAGAGACAAAGACAGACAGAGAGAGAGAGACAGAGAGAGAGAGACAGAGAGAGAGAGAGACAGAGAGAGAGAGAGAGAGAGAGAGAGAGAGACACACAGAGACAAAGACAGACAGAGAGAGAGAGACAGAGAAAGAGAAAGAGAGACAGAGAGGGAGAGAGATAGACAGAGACAGAGGGAGACAGAGACAGGTGTAAGACAGTGATGATGGTAGTGAGGGTGATGATGATCAGGGTGAGGACGATGAAACTCACAGCCCTCGCTGAGGTTCTTGGTGACGATTTCCCGGACGCGAGCGGGCAGACATGTAGCGAGGGCGTCTGGGGAGGGCCCTCGCACCGTCAGCCTCTTCTCCTCGGAGAGGACACTCTCCTCCAGTCGCTGAAATAACAGAATCATTCAGACGACTTTGGCCATCATAGCAGTGATACTCTTGATATGCTTTTAGGAGATAAGAGAGTTCCTCTTACCCCTGACATAAATACATATACTGGGGGAAATAAAAAGTTGAAAGAACGTAGAACACATAAAATAAGGTATGAAACAAAGGTTATAAAAAAATAAGGGCAAAACTGCCGAAATACACAAACCCACATAGGTTTGTGCAAGTCCATATGTCTGCACGGCTTAAACCTGCAAACAGATTTGTAATAAATCGTACAATACATGTTGTAGTAGCAGCTAAAAAATAAGGGAAAATGCCTGTGTTACATCACCTGTATTACAGAAACTAATTTGGAATCCGCGTCCGAATTGTCCGTGGAGCTCATTGTAGACAATATTTCACCTGGGACCGAACCGCCGGCTATCTAATAGGATTAGACTCCAACCGACTGCTGAACATCGCGTGCTTTAGCTCTTTTAACTCTTATCTGTTAGAATCCAGATTAGGTCTAATAATGTAGATGTTAGAGCCCATAAAGTTGGTACGTCTCTAAGGTAACAGTGGACGCACCGAGACCTTCCCCACGACTGGCAGTCAGAGATTGAGGACGGCAGGATTACCAGGTTTAAAGACGCACTCCCACCCACTCGGGCTCGCCCCACACACACTTTCTGATGTACACAAAGATAGGACGACAGGCTGTTGAATTACATCGAAAACATAAATATTTGCATGTACGCCCACCATGCCGTCGCATCAAATTGCTCAAAGCTTTTAATTTAACTTATTTATTTACGTATTATTTAGTATAAATAAACATAATAGTTAAATTGTTTTGTCGTCTTACTTAGGTCTACTTGTTTTATTTATAAAGTTTACTTTTTATCCTTGTGTGTGTAAATATCAGATTTAGACAGGGGGGGGGGGGCATACCACCAGGAACCACCAGGCACCACAGTCTTTTGATTTGGACAACTATACGTTCCCATTTTACGCACTGTTCGACTATTGAATAACAATTCCAGACATGGATTCCGTGCACTTCAACCTCCTTATTATTATGATGATGTTGTCTTTTGCATCTAGTGGTGACATATTGCCATAGTAGCAGCCGGACGAAACGGAAACCGTCTTCAACAACTCAGAGACTATACATGCCAATTAAATATTACATTATTTCCTTAAGCGTTAAGTAACTATTGTGATATTATATCATATGTAGGCCTATATCAAAAGAAAGCACGCTCAATAAAATGTCTAACATCAATGTATAGTACATCGAGCCTGCCCGGCTCTGCTAAGTTTGAGCATCGTTGATGGGAGGAGGCGCTGTCCTGCAGCATCCAGCTTAGCCCGAAGGATGGCGATTCATTCCGCCAGGCTATTCGCTTTAACCATTAATAATTCAATACATTTTCAAACACTGCAGGATTGCTTTGAAAAAGCTAGTGGTAAAAACAAGACAACCTACAAAATAGCTTCATAGCAATACCGCTACCTCGCAAGGAATCTCGTAAATATGTGTTACCTCAAATGAAAGCCAGCCAGCTGCACATGGCTGTGCTTCACTCTTTGAGGTTTCCTGGAGTTAATCAGAGCCTGCGAAACTAAAGTGGGAAGTTGAAGACATACGCGGTGACGGATCTTCCACATGCCCTGTTCCGGGGAGGGACTTCCTTTGCGCGGAATCATCATGAGGAACTGGACTGTTATTCTACAACCCACTGTTGAGTCAACCCCCATGGCGATGAATCTCAGTTAGCACAGTACAAACGGCCTCCTTATGAATCAGTTTACTTCAACACTGGGATTATAAACAAGTAGATACACTTCACTAAAAATGGCTGATGATGGTCTATTCCCCACCCCTTTAAAGGGAAAAAGAAAGCAATACACAAAAATTCCCCATATATGTTTATTTACAAGACAAGTTTTACATTGTATTCATTTTAAAGTAAGGCACTCATGAAAATATTGATTTCAAATTATGATCACGAATCAGAAAGATTCTCATTTAAAAAGGCACCTTGGTAGATGTGAAGTACTGAAGATGTTAGGCAAGACATTGATGTTAGCATAAAAGCAACCCAAATTCATAGTTTTCAAAACAAGATCATAGATTTTTTTTTAACACAATCATGAAAGAAAGAAAAATACATGAAAGGCATGAAAGTCCAATTTTTTCTGAATGTTGTTTCAATCTTAATTTCAAAATATTCCTTCATAAGCGTTCAGGAAACACAAATACGACGAACCAGAAGAGAAAATATACAAACATAAACGAGGGGGAAAGTATGGAAACATTACAAAAGAAAAAACATTTTCCCCACACGCCCAAAACTGTCCTTAAAGATGAGAGGTTGTGCTTGATCTGAAAATGAAGCTGATAAAACAGGAAAAACAACGTAAAATGGATAAATATTTAGCGTAGTTCAGAAGGAGCAGAAAAACACACTTGATGAAACAGACAAAGGCATTTCAATGTGTTTTTTAGTGTGTCAAGACAACTAGGTTTCCCTTCAAACCTCCATATCCTAGGGTTTGAAGGGAAACCTCCATATCCTATATACCCACCTGTCCAACAGAGAGCATACTCAGGCACAGGTGTTTACACCGTTAGGAGGGCCAACGACGACCAGATTAGTTATGTGACTGGAGTGCAAAAAAAAAAAAAAAAAGGTCTTGAGATTCCCATTGCATAGCCCATCAAAAAGGATACAATAAAAACTTTATGGTTTTCTGTACTGAAAACGGTGTAGTCAAAAGAGTTGGGGTGTTCTCACAACAATCAATTACTCCATTAAGAGCAAGTGCTGCAAACCAGACGGGCTGGTTTTTTAAACATTTCTCTTGGTCTTTTGCCACAATCCTTTTGTCCATGGAATGTACGGAGAGAGAGAGAGAGAGAGAGAGAGAGAGGGAGAGGGAGAGGGAGAGAGATTTTTTTGGTTTTCCAGGAGTCTTTTAAAACTGCACCCATCCAGATTGTTGTGTATCTTTGCTGGGGCTGTTAAAACAAGAAGAAATATGTCAATGGAGGGAAGAACATACCAATCATGAATATACCAATGATAGAACCAAACCCTCAAATAGACCTAGTCCAGTGACCGAGTCCCTTTTCTGCCCACGTTTTCTTTTTGCATGTACATCTCCCTGTTTATCCAGTTTTAATTTTAGATATATTTATAATATTCTTCATTTGTGTTAAAACTTCTATTGTATTTAATTTTACTCTAATCTTATTTTATTATTTTTTAAGCACACAAACAGTTCACTGCCTATCCTGTATCAGTATGTGACAAAAAAAACAACAACTGTGGAATCTTTTTAAGTTACTTGGAGCCTGCCGGCGCTGATGTGAAGTCTCCCCAGATGTCCGGCGTGGGCTGGGCCGCGGGGGCCGCGGGGGCCCCGGGGCCAAAGTCCAACAGGGAGGCTGGTGTCCGGAGAGAAAAACCACAAAAACATCCCACGTAAAACACAACCCTGGAGCTCGAGCCGTGGGCGCCATCGCCTCACGACGAGAGACAAGAAATAACACCACAGAAGAAGTCAAAAGTGGTAGCTCACGCATCACGGTGTTGGGTGGCGTGAGCTGGGGGCCCTGCGGGGCCCCGATCTTGGCCCCTCCCGGTGGAGGGGGCAGGAGGCCCCCTGGCATGGCTCGTGATTTTGCCCCGCCCGCCACCTTCGTTTTGACGTTCTGGAAAAATGAAAGGCAAAACATAATTTTTTTAATCACGATTGACATTTTGACTAAGACCTCTTTTTTTCCCTGAGTTGAAAACCTCAGCATGAAGGACCTCATTTAGGTTTTTTTTTCTTATTTTCTGCGATATTTCACTATGGTGATGACTATAAGGGATGGGTACCGAAACTAGGGATGTGAATAACTCAAATTTTTCATGGTTGAATAATCAGTGGGTGGTATGAACGAATAATCGATTATTCGATTGTTGTTGTGCCGACATTCACAAAGGCAGCCATGGATCATCGGCAAGAAATCACTTCATATCTTAAAACGCAAAAAAACAAACTTTAACAGTGATCAGTGTTTGTGTTGTAATAGTGCTACAGAACCAACATTAGTTCCGTCCGTTAATTCTTGTTTATTTGAATGGGGAAAAAATGTTAATGGTCCAAATGTTAAAAATCGACTTTGACCCTCAGGAACGAATAATCGAATTATCAAATATTCTGACCCATCCCTAACCGAAACCCGGTAATAAACAGGCCCTGGGCTGAATTATTAAAGGCCGTAGTATCGATAAGCTACCACGTTGCCAAGGAGGCTAGATAAACAATGCTATTAGGCATATAACTGTAACAACTATAAAATGTCCCTCTTCCCTTATTGATACCTATGTGTAATAATACTGCTTAGGCCCAGGTGCTTACCCCGATGCTGATCTTAATGGTCTGTCCTTCTTTGAAGCCAAGGTCCAGTGGGGGCGCAACGCTGTGGTTTGCTTCTTGTTTTGCAAGCTCACTCTCCTGTTTTACCCATCTGTACAGGAAACACAGCGAGTTGTCGATGGGCAGGACTGATCACCATCATAAGTTGTCGATGGGCAGGACTGATCACCATCTCATTACATAGGATGATCCACTTGGCTTACGTTGGTTGAATAGTTTCCTTTAAATGGTCGTAAACACTGGTAGATCATTCCTTCTACAAGTTCAACAGCAAATATTCAGGCACACATTTCCTTTAAATAAATCGTTTTTTTAAAGGTGTACAAGATGATTCTAATCGTTCAAAATAAAATGTGTAATCATATGCAGTGATGCCACTTATTCAAGTACAGAGGTAAGAACAGGTCATAAGAGTAGACATGCAGGAACTGTGTTTCAAGTGCAACTCACTTAAAATGGTCCTGTAAAGCCACATTGAAATCAAAGGAGTCTCCACGGTCAGCAAACCCCAGGCCGATGAAAGCGTGGCGTCCTACAGTCCAGGATAGGGATGCAATCACAAATGATAAAAGGAATGTAAAGAATGCATCAGCCCCATGTTCTCAATGCCATTTGTGACTCAGGGCCTTAAATACTAGGCATTGGGTTATACATAGTACCGACCCCTATATACATTCAAAAGATATCTTGTCTATCTATCTATGTTTTTGTGTTTTTTTTATTTGCACCATGACAAGTTTTCACCACGACATCATGATTTATCAATATCTTGTAACTGCACAATATCCGCTTTAGGATCAAGATTACACAGATAGTCACATCTGAAGTTTCTTTAACATATGGATCATATACAAGTACATCTACGTTAAAATCTAACTAACTGTCAATTGATATTAAAATGTCCTACCGTTGTCATCCTGTATCTGCATCACAAAATATCTGCTGGAGTCTGTGACGGCTTCCACAACACACCCTGGGTACTGGTCCATTTGGGCTTGGGCAAAGAGCTCTCCTGTAAACCACAAGTCAAGGCCCACGCATCATAAGACAACGAACTGAATACGTTTTTCTTTTGAATACATTTTCTGCAATAACACAATAGTCGTTGCATACCTGGAGGTGGCGCTACAAGATGCAGAACTATAATTTACTCTTTAGAAGCAACGTTTGCGAATCTTCCCATTTCTGCTGAATAAAGGAGATCTACTTCCTACTTTCCTGAAGTAAGAGTTGGACATTTGCATGCATAAGCATAAACCAGTCATGACCCAAAATGCAACAATTTGAAATGTGAAGAGATGCATTTTCTTGTTTTTTCTAAAATTAAATTTTAAAATAAGCCGGGGCAACATATGAGAACACTTCAGCATTTACCACAGGATTTTAGAAAACTGGTGGAGTTGCACCCTAAATCTTCATGGAGGGTCCAGGAGAAAAGCTCAGGAATTTTAAGAATTTAATACAACAATCTTGCTAAATACTTTGTTTATAGTTACAACAAACATGTTTGCTTCATTTTCAAGTGTTGACGAGACTATCTGCGGCCACAGTTAATTATATAACATAAAAATGGTTTAATCCAGATGTAAATACATAACAACCCACTCCATGAAGGGAAAGCAGGCTGCAAATAGTGGAAGGAAAATATAGACACTTTAAAAAGATCAGGGCCGTGATTATATGTTTTGGCCTGTAGTCAGACATGTACTTCAAAGATCTTAAACAATAAAGTAGAGTGTTTGTTATAGTAATAACAGTGTTTGTCCCATGTTTTACATACATGAACAATATATGGTCAATATATGGACTTATGAAACCTTTTATTAAAACATACTCTAATAGCAGGTGTACGCGACCTACCATTTAAGTACAGACCGTGGCAGCAGGCAGAAGTGCCGGCTGCAGACATGGTGAATATAATGACAGCTTGCGTTCAGTGGTCAACTGAGTAAAACCATACCATGGCATGCAGCCTGTGTTTACCTGAGTTTTTGTCTTCCAACTTGATGAACGCCACCTTGCCCTTAGAGACGATTTTCAACCTGCCAGACCATGCCGGCTCATCTAGCTTCCAGTCTGCCGCCCTGGTAAACATGACAGTAGACTATGATTGTCATTCACAGAACCGATGTATTGCTTCCCCGTAGATGTCCAAGTCTTTTAACACCCAGATGATGTAGAGCTTGGGAAATAATAGTTAGTTACACATGCTAAGCAGACTAAAACGGTTATGGTGGCTTTTATAGCAAGAGATTTGAGGTAGTATATCTTGCTTGTTTTTCAATTTGCATATCACAACCACTCAATTCCCTGGATTGTTTACAACTTTCTGCGGTCTCCGCTGACCCATCTTTAAGTTACTCTTGTTGTATTGGATTGAATGTTTAGCCACATTGTACCGTGTTACAACTCCAACATTGGATGTTTATCCACATAGTCAAGTCATGACATTACATTCGTTTCTTTTCTGAGTAAAATAAACAGTACTATCTGTAAAAGATGCAATGGAATATTTTGTTGTCCAGATTTCTCCGGTCAAGTCAACCCATAAAATAACAAATATAACATGTAGGACAGATATGGACAGTTACTGAAAAACACCTACAATTTGGATAGTTATTTCAACAACAAACGTTCTTGTTTCAAATGATTTCACATGAACATCAGACGTTCAGTGTATGCACGATTCCTTATGTTGTGCAACCTGGCCAGCAGGTATACAGACAACCCGCTGTTTTAAGGATCAATGTGCATGTGACCGACCTGAAAGTACCAAACACAATGCTGGTTTAGCAGAACAGAAAGTTTAGCAGAGCAACAAGTGAGGAAAGATTACTTCCTCGCTTGTTGTGTGTACGTATTCTATTCGGAAAGCTAAGCAATGCTAGCCAAATTAGCCAAATGATCGACACTTCTTCGACCCACATCCTTGTCAGATCAACTAACAGTAGAAGCCCAGTTACTCTCCACAAACTCGACATGCTTACCGATATCCGCGGTTTGAAGCACGGGGCGGAATGCGGTATACGTGCACTTCTGGCTTTACACAGATGACAGATTCATAACCGCTGTCTTCTGCCATTTTGTCAAGTTTTACAAACTAAACTTAGAAAATTCAATGGACAACCAGTGGCGGCTTGAAATTAGACACAAGTCAGACAAGTCCGATGAGGGGTTATGTTTATCTACACAGCGCCTCTGCTGGCGAGGATGGTTCACGCGTCATAATTTTGCACTAGTTGTCCAACCCACTTTTCATCTGGACCACTAACTGGTTTCACTTAGGTTTTAGCTACAGTCAGATAAATTATGTGTATCTTGAATTCAGTTTCAAAGTTGTGGTCAAACTTTGCACATTAATGCTCAAATGTACCGAATTGACCTGCATACCCTAGATTGAAATAGATCTGACCCCACCTTTTTTTGCATTAGAAATATGAATTCATTAAACTCAGACACTATTAATAGGAACATGACCATCAGATGACCTGAGGCTTCCAAGCTATACATTGCTGTTCGGTTTGTTGAATTTGGTATCGTGATGCTTGGTGCTTTCTACAGGGCTATAATGTCTTTCTACTTCCGCTTATGGTAGGCAAATACAAAAAAACCATGTACACTAAACCATAACAAACAATTTAACAAAAAATGCATTGCTTCATGTTCACCATCTTTATTAAAGGGTAATTGTGAATTTAAGACATTTTTCAGGTTTCAAAAGGACAAGCAAATTAAAACAATGTTATAGTTGAATTTAACTACTGGGTATGAATAAAAAAAAAATCCAAAATGAATGCCAATGGTGGAGCATAAGAGCTTAAAGAGCAGGTGCCTGCAACCTCTTTTTTGATCTGAAAATGATACAACCAAGACTTGCATCTTCTTACACAACCCACATCGTTCTAACCATATCATCACCATTCCATACTACTAAGTGGTAGATCACTTGTGTGTAGTACGAGTCATAGCCTGGACTTCTTTTTTAATTTCATAATCAGATTTGTACCATCAAAATCATTGTTTATAAGTCTGTAGTCTCAAGCGATCCTGTATGCTTGTTGAACCCAAGGTTAGGGAAACACTGTTTTGGAGCATATCAAGCCAACTTTGTCAATACTTTAAATTGAGAACGCTTTCATCTTGGGCCTTACATGCAAACAAAACAAATTCTATACAATTGTGGCTAACTAATTAAGACACGTTTCATTGTATGTAAAACTATTTCAGAGCTAGACCGTTTTACATGAAGAAAAATACATACATTTTAATCTGTATCATGAAACACCATCTAGCAAAGAAAGACATTTTGAATACTCCTTTGAATGGGGAAATTCAAAATGTAAAGTAAAATGACTATGGACAGACTTTGGACAGACAAACCATGCATCATTATTTAAATAAAGCCCCCAGGGTTTGATGCTGTAAAACCTGGCAGTGTTGTTGATTGGTAAAACAATTAATACAAATATGTGAAAGGAAATTATCTGAAGAAGAATATCTTACCAAAACCTTTGAAATCTGCCATGATCTTTTGGGTGAATTTTTAATTTGTATTTGGTAATTTCTCTGCTATAGATTAGACACCAACACATAGTGTTTAACTTCTTTCATTTCTTCAATCTTACTTCTAAATAATAGGATTACTTTTCTACGCTGTGTCACTATACTTAGACAGGTGACCTAAATGAACATAGGACATTTCAAATTCATAAAAGGGATAGTTTCAATGTAGTTATATATTTGTTGAAATACCTTCTCCAATGTGACAAAATTCTTATGAGAAAGCAGATTGTAATGTTATTTTTCTTTCTTTGACATAAACAATGTTCTTGACCATAATATTTAAAAGAAAAATGGAGACCAAAAAAATACAAGTGAAATGGCCAATAAAAACTAACTAATAAATAATAAAAAACGAATGTAAAAAGGTATGCAGGCAATTGGGAAAATAATTATTGCTTAACAAACCAAGACTTACTCCTATTTTATAACTCACTTGACTTATACAATCTTTGGCCAAAGACTTTTCCACCAGGTACCGCTTTACTGGCATTCGTTTGTGAAATCTGCTGGTTGTCCATAGTGATTTCTTGACACTTTACAAAAACAAATCGGAACTAGGACTCTCTTTTCATAACTTTCCAATTAACTATCCAGTCGCTTTTAAACGAAAACCAAGGCAAAGGGCCAGAAATGGCAAGTTGGTCCCTGGTAGATATGTCACAAACCTACAGCAGATTCATTATCTTTCCTTATCCTCCCTTGGCCAATACAAACCTGTTGTCCTGGCTCACAGCCAGCCAACGAGAGTGGCACGTCCTAGGCCAGCTCAATAGTTACATCATGGGGAATATCACAGTGTGTGGGGACCTGAGGAATCATTCTTATCCCAGCATAGAACCGCAGGGGCTTCTGATTGCAGGAAAATCTATACCAGCCCCTTTCACAGTTCCACACGGGGAAAAGACAAGGCAAAAGGCAAGGTGCATGGCAGTCAACAGAGTGTAGAGGGGCGGAACGGTTCATATTTTGTTCTCATCTTCATGTGTCCATCCATCAATGTGTAATCCATCCCACCACTCCCTGTGTCATACACAATGCCGCCCACACACCTGGTTCGATTTCCACTGTAGATGGCCATTCAGGGGGAGGAAAATGGCGGATTTCATTTGATGGGCAGCCTGTTCTTATTTATCTGCAGAGGCGGAAGCCGGAAGTACCATCCGGCCCGGAGGGTTGACGGATCACATGGGTGTTTGGACAGACTGGTTCTGATGGTGGCTGTTGACCACAAGCTCGAGCATGCCTTAAATATATCGAGAGAAAGGTATTATTAGCGTCAAGCTACTTTCCTTTTGATTCATATTCTACAATGATTGATTTAAGTGACTTTGGGATACAGGTGGGTTTTTCTCACCTGTCTTGAGATGGTTTGTCCTGGGGGGCGTCGTCAGAGCTTGCACTCCCCAGAATCCTCCTCCTGGCCTCTGCATACTCAGCTTCTCGCTGGGCGAGAGACTTCATCTGCTGTGAGGGTCGAGAGGATGAAGGATTTCCCATCATGCCGTTGTTTGAAGGACGCTTGAGAATACGGATTTGGGGTGGGGGTGCAGCAGGTAGCGAGTCGTCCTGGATTACAACACCAGTACGCACAACTGAGCTTCCTGAACTCAAGCTGGATTTCCTAATCAAAGAATGGAAAAAATATGTTACCAAGAGAGGATGTTGCTGTGAAAAATGTACAATAACCACTTTTGATATGTTCATTATTTATTTATTTTACTTACTTTGCTTCTCGACTTATTTTCAGCTTTGCCTCGAGTCTTCTGTCTATTTCCTGAAAAGATAAACAAATAATATTAGTACTGAAAGGCTCCGTCCCGTATGATCATAATTTGCAAGGTCGATCGCGATAGATTGAAGTCTATCGCATCAATTCTGTGAGATGTAATATAATTAATGTATATATAATTAATAATTAATTAAAGACAAAAATGAATGAAGATGAATGTACTCCATTTGTAAGTCAAAACGCCCTGTAAAATAATAATAAGAATAATAAGAACACCATATGATGAAAGCCTTAAATGGTTGCCGACAAGGTTGGTATGATTTGGATTATTATTAATTACCTATGCAGGTCATTTAAAAAAAAAGTTAATTTCGTCCGATATCGAGGCTGTGCGATTCGGTGCGGACGCGGCCTGCAGAGCCGCAGATAGATCCAGGCTCACCGCTGTTCTCAAAACAACACACTTTTAGAAAATCAAGGCTCCGACTCTTCGACCTACTAGTAGAGGAAGCTACGCAATGATCGGACCTGTGTCGATTAATGTAAGACTACAATCTTGTAAAGACCAAAGTCTTCCATACCCCGCTGTCCGCCGCTTCTTCCCAGCTATCTGCAATCTCTTCATCGTCCATGTTAATAGATCCCGACAGCTCCTTCTTCTTTAGTTTATGCGGAATCCTGTGCAGGCAGATGTGGCCACAAAATCTAAAGCCAATTTGCTGTTTTTCAACTAATTTTGATTCATTTTTTAAGTTGTAATTGATATTGTACGCGTATTCTAAAATGTTCTGTGTGTGTTATTGTCTTGCTACCAATCAGGGAATCCTCAATTCTTCCTCTCTAAGTTAGAAAAAGCCCTTATAGGTAACATCGCAATAAGTGGACTTGGGCGCTTCTAGTGGTAGTTCTAGGAACAACGCTGTCGCATATTCTGTCCCAAATAGATGCTGACCTATTTATTCATAAGGACGGCCAGAAGGTGACAAATCCATGGATATATATAGGACAAAAAATATGTATTAAAATGATTTAATTAATTAATTATCTGGAAATGTAATGGTTTGTATGGAAATTAATGGAATTATAATAAATAAATCACTTCAAAGCATTTGGTTTTTGTGAAATAAAATAGCTGAAAAGATAAATACATATGAAAGTATCTTATATGTTATATCACAATTAGTATTGCTATATAACTTGGCTATTTGCTTAATGTTTGCTTTTTGTTGCATGCCTTAAACATTATAATAGGTTTTGGAGCAATTAATTTGGATTACAAAACCTTTATTTGATGGGGCCTTTCACAGTAGGAAAAACACAAGTGTTGCTATCACATTAAGTATGCCTACGTTCGATCTAGTCAAGTAAATATACATTGACCATGCTGGTGCTGCGACCGAAATAAATACATAAATAAATAAATAAATAAATAAAAACCAACAATTAAAATGACAAATGAAAATGAAAATAAAGTAACTTTACCCTGCTGTAAACACTCATGCAGCCCACTTCAGTGCTGGCGCCCCTGGTGGTGCGGAGGACGCGGTGCAGCTGATAGAGCAGCCGATGCCTCCACGGAAGATGGCGAATGTTTGGAGTGTGCAGATGCAACACCAAAGCTGATAAAGGGGAGGAGGAGAGGAAGGCTGAAATCTCGAACCCGATTAAAGATCAAGGCTAAAACCACGGTACATGTTATTGCTGTTATCTTATAGATACGTGCTAGTATTACACATGGAAAAGTGACGAGTCCACTGGACGTCAGGGAGGCTAATCATGTGGAAGAAGCCTTAGCATAACGCTAGCTGTTTTCCAACTAGCAAAGATTATCCACTGCAGCCTAGCACGCTAACGTTAGCCACCATGAAACTGCGATTTTTATTCCACGGATAACGTGTCATGTTTCATTGTCGTGGCGGTGGCCTAGTATGGCAGGGGACGTGTCTTTTCAGTGTGTCATTTCATTTATATGGGGAAATCTGCGATCTCTAAATCCATGAGAGATTCTGCTGTCGGCTAACTGGTTTCTTAGCATTGTTAGCGTTGTCATTAATACTGGTACCTCCATTCTGAACTGTGTGTTCTAGTGGAGATGACTAGTAAGGTGTACTACACTGATGGATATCAGATGTGTGTCAGGGTTGTTGTAGTTCAAAAAAGGAAATTAATCATCTTCACTGGAAAATGTGCAGTGGGAACACTATAATCATTGTTTTACTGGATATGTCTGCTGGGAATGGTAACTATGACTGTACCCGTTCCAAGTTCAGGGCAACATGTACCGTGTTACAACTCCTTGTGAGAGTGTGATTTCGACCTGGTGAGCCCAAGTCAGATGTAGTTTTGCAGTCCCCAACAGTTAAATGATGATAGTGCTTCACAGGCCTACAGTCGGGTGAACTAGCTCGGTAAATGCTTGGTATGCCTTTTTTTTGTTCTTTACACAAAGCAGTTGATTGTTTTAAATGCGTAACCTACTCAGTGACGTTATTTTGACGAAAGAAGTAAGTGAATTTTCTTGACTTGTGTAATTGCATACTGTAAATATGCCAGTCCACTCGAGTTTTCAAAACTATTTAAACAATATATCAACACGTCTTAAATTATGGTATAGGACAGGTATTATCATCGCTAAAAGGAACACAATTTAAAAAAGAAAATGGTCCTTCGACCAAGCTTTATTGTAGCTGGAAGATGACAGTGGTTTCATAACAAACAGAACAAATTCATGTCTGATCCTCGATCTAAATAATTTAAAATGTAATACTTACATGTCTTTCAACTATATTACAGCAGATAATGTCCCGCACCTCTGAAACTGAGGATGGATACTTTGTTGCCATGGATACAGAGGAAGATGGAGAGGAGCCAGTTGTGATAGCGGGAGAAGTAGATCAAAAGATGGGGTCCAGCAAACACGAGATCGACCCAGAATGTGGTGCCAAAGGGGGGAGAACAATGTCGGAACTACCAGAGGAGGTTCTAGAGTACATCCTGTCCTTCCTCTCACCGTACCAGGAGCACAAGACTGCTGCGCTGGTTTGCAAGCAATGGTATCGCCTCATCAAAGGTACAGCTTTCCTATCTCTATGCATTATTATAGACCTTATATAGACCCCAAATGCTGATCAACGAATCATGCGTTCGCATTATGGTACATAGTAATGGTTGGTTTCTGGGCCAGGCTCTGCACCGTCTCCCACCAGATGTTCTGCGAGAACATAGAACAATACGATGGCTGGATGCAACATTAGCCTGCAATTGATGGTGCTAAACCTTTTGTTTCTCCTTTTCTTGCTAGGCGTTGCCCATCAATGTTACCATGGTTTCCTGAGGGCAATTCAGGAGGGTAACATTCAGTGGGAAAGTCGTACATACCCGTATCCTGGAACACCTATCACTCAACGTTTCTCACACAGTCAGTATATTCTATGATTTAATATGATACCAATCAAATTTATTGTATCTCAGACCTGTTATAAAGTTGGCTTCGAGTTTAACACTTAAACTCTGTATACGATGTACCGATGCTACCTATTCTGAATTCGGTATTAAACCAAGAATATATGCATGTGATTTTTATGACAAAAGGAACTGTGAAATACAGTATACAATTAATTATAACCTGTTAGCGTTTTGACAGGGTATATATTAATACATTGCTTTGTTTTTGTTCCAGGCGCATGTTATTATGACTCCAACCAGTCCATGTATGTGTTTGGGGGTTGCACACAGAGTAGCTGCAATGCTGCCTTCAATGATCTGTGGAGACTTGACCTCAACAGCAAGGAGTGGATTCGTCCTTTAGCCTCAGGTACCAGGCTAAGAGTGCCACTTTCATGACCGCAGTTATGCAAGGCAAAACGATAAAAATGCTGAGTCACAGGACTAGGGGCTGTTTGTTAGCACAAACTGAGTAAGTAGCAAAGGAATAGCAAAGGAGAATTATTCTAAATACTGAGTATTTCATTCATTTTCCAAACAGCCCATTTTTGATCAGTGTATGCGTTCAGGTGGCTCTTTTTCAGCAGAAAGTGTACATTGTCTTTCCACACAGGCTCATACCCGTCTCCAAAGGCAGGAGCCACCCTAGTGATGCACAAAGACCTTCTAGTGCTATTCGGTGGCTGGACCCGCCCTAGTCCTTACCCGCTCCATCAGCCAGAGAGGTTCTTTGATGAAATCCACACCTACTCGCCCTCTAAAAACTGGTAGGGGATCGCTGTGTGCTCGCCATGTTCTAGTTCAGTTCCTCAGGTTCACATTTCCTGTTGTTTTGCTTGATCTTCAGCTTTGTGTATCCCATTTCAATACCAGGTGGAATTGCATAGTGACAACTCACGGCCCTCCACCAATGGCTGGCCACTCCTCCTCTGTGATCGGCAACACCATGGTGGTGTTTGGGGGCTCGTTAGGAGCACGGCAAATGTATGCTCTTCTTGTTTGTTTGGTGTATGCGTCTCCACAATAACATGAATGCTCCTATTGTAATCTGCTGATCCATGTATAAACAATGGTTGGTGTAATTCCCTCTCTTGCCTTGCCCTCTGCATATCCCTCATCAGGAGTAACGAAGTGTGGGTGTTGGATTTGGAGCAGTGGTCCTGGTCCAAGCCGGCCATATCCGGACCCTGCCCGCATCCCAGAGGAGGCCAGTCTCAAGTAAGGAGGCTCCAACAGTTGAACAGGATCGACTCACATTAGGACGGGTCTGAGGGGTATTCCATCAACCAAGCTAAAGGCAAAGCCAGGCTTATTTCGCTTAGCCTCGCTACTTTCAGCTAGAGTTGCATTCCATTAACGTGACCGTTAACGTAGCAGGCTTACTGTCAGGCTTACTTGATCGGTGTTTCAGAGAAGTCCCTTCTGTCGGCAACAAGTGTACCATCAGAAGGTTCCGCCAAGCCTAGTCATCACGATTTTGTCATGAATGTACATTATATGAAGTACAAACTGCGTATATTTTTCTAAGATTAAATTATGCAAATAAAATAATTAAATTAATCTAATGTTATCGTGGATATGTTCTCAACACATTTTTATACAAATCTATTTATTCCAGCGAAATGGGGAACCCATTTGGGTGAGTGGTCTAGCACTTGCCCTGCGGTATGTGCGACCCGAGTTTGCGTCCTGAGTACATCATAGAATTCTTGGCGTTGGCTTATTATTGTAATTCCCTTTATGTCAGAGAAAGTAGGCCTAACAATTGACTTTTTATATAATAAATATGTCTTACGATGTCCCTAGAACCCAAATATAACTTGCAAAAACCCGTGGTAAAGTTAATATTAATGTTACTGATAGTGAAGACTTTTTCACAATGACAAAGACACTGCTGCATGGGAAATTGTCAGCTACATAAATTCCATTTAGTTGAGTTTCTCGGCAGGCAGCCATGTTCCTTTTTGAGTTATTATATGCTTGTACTCCTCATAGACCTCCACAAGCAGCTTCTGTTCGCCGCTGGAAAAGATCCCACTCTGTCCTTTTTGGACATTTGATCCATGATTCGACATTCACAGTTCTGGGCTGGTTCCATATCTCGTGAGCGCGTGTAATCCACGATAACGTTAGCCTGGTTTGAACTAACCTGAGCAAGGCACGGCTGAACTGCATTGATGGAATGGCTTAAGCCTCAAGTGGAAGTTGGCGCTAGTTCTAAATGGGCTTAATCAACTAAGCGCTGCCTTTGTTAGCGACTTTGATGGATTACCCCTCTGGTATCCTAACCAAATTTTTTATGTTTTCTTTTCCTGTGTTATGTCGTTACAAATGTCTTCTCTGTCTTTAGATTGTAATCGACAATGAAACTCTGCTCATCTTGGGGGGCTGCGGTGGCCCAAACGCGGTACGTTTCCCCTCCAAGTGCTTTGACTTTTTTTGTACCCTGTCGTAATTCCCTAATGCATTAGGAGGCGGTCTGATAACCGTTTCTGTGCGTCTTCTCCCGCACAGCTCCTGAAAGATGCCTGGCTCCTCCACATGGGGGCGTCCCCGTGGACTTGGCAGCAGCTGCAGGTGGAGAACGACGACCATGGAGCCCCAGAGCTGTGGTGTCACCCAGCCTGCAGGGTGAGTGCTAGCTATCTGCTGCTGCATTCAGGCCAAAAGTGGGAACATAAAAGTGATTTACCATTTGGGGAGGGAGTATCTTATGGCACCGTCCTCCAACAAGGAGTGCCAGTTTCTTTTTTTTTTTAATCACTTAACCAAAGCTTGAATACTGAGTTGGTAGACAGAATGCTCCAGTCCGCACTGGCTATGACTGCAGCATCGCTCTTGTGCTCTATTATTAACCATACGATTATTAAAACGTAAACATTTGTTGCGTAAAAATATATTTTATTTTATTTTATGCTGATCATTACCTTCTAATTTTATTTTTATTTTAAGCAATCAGTTATCAATATTAAAATGTATGATGACTTTATGTCATGGTATATACATTTAATACAGTTAGAGAAAACACATTGTATTACAGTGTGTAATTATACTGGTCCGCCAATTCCAATTCCAATTCCAAGTTCTCAGGATTTAGTCGCATGGCTATGATTTAAATAATTTGTTAAATTAAAACGATGCAGTCTAATATCACCACAATGGTACATCTTATATTTCATGTATTTCCATGACAACATATTTGTGAATCCCGTTGCTCTTGTATTATTGTGCTTCTTTTCATTACGCTCTCTCTCTCCGTCCCAATCATCTTCTGTCTCTTTCTCCAAGGTGGGCCAGTGTGTGGTGGTCTTCTCCCAGGCTCCGTCTGGCCGTGCCCCCCTCAGCCCCAGCCTCAACTCCCGGCCCTCCCCAATAAGTGCCACGCCGGGCCCCCTGGGCAACGAGCCCCCTTCTCTGCGCTCCCACTCGCCGGTGCGGAGCGGGGCCGCCGGCCTGGTCCTGGGGACCATCGAGGAGGCCCCCTGCGTGAACGGGCGCTGGGGCACCCTAAGACCCCGGCCCTCAGGCCGAGGGAGCACCAGAGACGGGAGTCCGTCCTCTTCCCAGCAGCCTTCCCCGTCGCAGGGGCCCGACAGCCCCCCCCTGCCTCCGTTACTGAACGGCTCCTCCTCCTCCGCCCGCACCAGCCCGGGCCAGGCCGCCTCCCCGCCGCTCCACCCCCACCTGCCCGCCGCATCGGACTATGGCTGGGAGTCCCCCCCCCCCTCCTCCGCCGTGCCCCTCCCAGAGGTGGCCAGCACCAACGGGGTGCACACCCCCCCCAGCGGGTCCCCGTGCACCCCCCCGGGGGCCGTCTCCCCCGCTGCCTTACGCCGCGGCCTGGAGGCCGTGAAGAACCTGTCCCCCTCCTCGTCGCCCCTCCTCCAGACGCCGGGCGCCGCGCCGGCGGGGGTCAACGGGGGCGGGGCCACGGCGCCCCCCTCCGGCACGCCGCCGTCGTCGTCTTCCAGTCCCCCGCAGGTGGCCGGCGGCGGCGGCGGTGGCGCCGCCGACGGACACGCCATTCCACCGATCGCGCGGCGCCTGGGCCACCACCCGCCCCAGAGCCTGAACGTGGGCAAGCCGCTGTACCAGTCGCTGAACTGCAAGCCCATGCAGATGTACGTCCTGGACGTGTCGCGGGCCAAGCCGGTGGCGGTGGTGTCCTGGAGGGTGTACGGCAGCGGGACCCCCGCGGCGGTCACCGGCCCGCCCGAGACCAGCCTGCACACGGTGGTCCAGGGCCGGGGGGAGCTCATTATCTTCGGTGGACTGATGGACAAGAAGCAGAACGTGAAGTACTACCCGAAAACCAACGCCTTGTACTTTGTGCGCGCTAAAAGGTAGTGCCGCCAGCAGACAGGCGAGCCACCCCCACCCCCCCCCCCCCCATCCCCCACCCCCCTGTGGATGCACGGGGGGGGGTTATCGACACACAAGGCCTTTCTCTGTTATCAAGGATTATGAAACCGTACATGATCATAATTAGGTGTTCCATCTCCGACTCTCTTTAACCCCTTCGGCCCACGGTCACGTTTTAGCGGAACTTAAATTGACCCACACTTTAAGATCAACCATTTTGTTAGAATGCGTGTTCCCATTTGATTTTGTGTGCACGGGAGTTCGCAGTTTTTTTTTTGGCCCTTACGAGCGGAACCCACGGTGGTACGACTGAAGAGGACTTGCCCAAAAGACGTTTGTGTCCCGCTCTGCTTCAAACTCCTAGAGGAAAGCTTAGGCAAATGGACACTGGGGAAACCTTGAGGACTACCTTGCTTTTTTATCACACTTAAAGCCTGCATTGTTTACATTGGAAACTTGAGTGTATGTGTTGTGTGAGCATGGTGGTTGTTCAATGTGTAGGGTGCCATGGCAGGTAAGAGATGTTGCATTGTACTATAAACATAGTCAAACAATAAAGGCCTCAATGTCTTACCTGATTCTGTCATTTTGGGTTTCATGTCTTCTGTCTATTTTAAATTAAAAGGACGTTTTTTTAGTTGGACGTTTTTTCACTACGCTGTTTTGTTGTTGTAACAAGCAGTAATGGGAGTATTTATAAAGCTCAACATCAGCCTCTAGTGGCTCTTGTGCGAATTGCGTATAGGGTTATCCAAAATCAATCAAAACTGTATATATGGTCGTTGGCCACAAGATGACCCCAAAAAAGCGCTATTAGGCAGCAGGTTGGTAATTATGAATATGTGCAAACATAAGCATTTTCTTACCATTCGTAACGAATCAAATCGTAAGCCTATGGAGGTCAACAACAGCACGTTCATTCCGGTCATGCTGTGCTATTGTCAATTCGGGCTCTTAACAACATTGGACTCTGCATATTCTTTAGACCTGGAAAGATTGGGTTGACAGTCTGGATACCATGGTTTGAAAATAATGCAAGCGAGAGTGCTGCAGTTTAATGCAATAGTAATGTGCAATGCAAACAATCAATACTCAATAAATGACGTTTAATGCAACGATAATAACAGTGATGCTTAGAATGCATACGAGGCTAAGACGATACGCTTGCATTTGTAAGCGTATAATAAACCGGCCAGAAGTGCAATGATCTTTCTTATGTGCCAAGTATTTGACAACGTCATATCAAGGATTAATCATTTGTCGGTGCAATTTCCTTCGAGGGACTTCAATGTACAATCTGACCAACAATAACCTTTAACCCAGAGAGCCTCTGTGAAACCAAAGTGGTATTGGGCAGCCGCAGCAGGACCGATTCGTTCAGAACGGGGGTTGTGGTGTTCTGACAGACGGAGCTGCCTCGCTATTGGCTGTAGCAGATGACTGGGGGCGGGGACTCGGACAATGAATGCGGTGAGGCGGGCACATGTTTACAATGTTAGATTAGGAATAGAGGAGAAAAATACAACCTAAAGATCAACGGTGAGTTTTTATTCAAAGCAATGTCATTCAGAAGATGTTTCCACTTTGTAATAAAAGAACTATGAATGGGTGTGTTCACTGCTAGAACATTGTGTAATGCTTGCTTAAACTTATCGTGTTGGAAGCTTGACAGGGCAGTTTTTTTTTTTTTGCTTGCGGAAGCACAGAATGTTTATTCTACGATATACTGGTGTATGTATTTATATAGGGTGCTTAGTGCCTGTATGCATCAATGCCGAAATATTATACAGTGAAATCGTAACCACTGAACTTAAATGTAAACTTTTTTCAACAGAATTCTGCTGGATCTTGTCTGCCACAGGAATAAATTGATGCCCTTAACCTCAGGTACTTTTAAGAGCAATACAACGAAAATGTTTTTGTGAAATGCCATATCACATAAATACAAAAAAATACAAAAATAATTTTGTCTATGCTTTCCTATGACCCATCTCACTGAACCAGCCAGCAATCCATAAAGATGATGTGGCCTGCAATAGAAGCATCAATCGTTCCTGAGAGTTGATGTCAGCTCTTCCTAGCGCTCTACTCTAAGCCTCTCTTCATAAGTCTTCATCCGTCTCAGCGATGACCAGCACTCCACTCATGAAGTACTCCCCCAAAGACTCTGCCTTCATGGCCCCCCCGGCTGTATCCGGGGTACTGGTGACCCCCTCACCCACGCCGCCGGCCGTCTGGCCCCCCTTGGACTTTGCCCTGGGTGCCTTGGCGTGTTGCGGGGCGTGCGTTTTCACCAACCCCCTGGAGGTGGTCAAGACCCGCCTGCAGCTCCAGGGAGAGCTGCAGGCGTGGGGCTCCTACCAGAGACACTACCGCGGGGCCCTCCAGGCACTCTGGATGGTGGCGCGCACGGACGGGATCCGGGGCCTGCAGAAGGGGCTGTCGGTGGGCCTGATGTACCAGGGCCTCATGAACGGCGTGAGGCTGGGCTCCTACTCGTACTGCGAGGCCTCAGGGTTCACCGGCGTCCACGGAGGAAGTCTGCTCTCGGGGGCCGCGGCGGGGGCACTGGGGGCCTTTGTCGCCTCGCCTGCCTATCTGGTGAGCAACTGTGAAATTTCTTCACTCTTTTTTTTCCTCGTAGGCATGATGAACAACAGCATGTATGACCTTGAACCATGGCAATCAAATGCAAAATACGAAAAAAAATATATATATATGCGAAAAAATATTTTTTATTTTATTCTAGTAATTCAAATGAAGTCATGACAAGCCATAACACAGACCTTGTGGTTTGACCCAGAACCTTACGGCTTGAAATCAAACTCCCAAACATTTAATTGTCCTGCCCTCTTTATTTTGCCTTTATGCCTCCTAAGTCGGTGCTGTCCACATTTTTAATTTAAGCTCTGATATTCTTTTCTATTTTGGTTATTCTATCGCTCTTAAAGTCATTTTTCTTTTCACAATAGTTTCAATTGATCAATGGACTCAAGATTTACAGTCGATTTTCTATTTACTATGTACTGTTTGTACAATACAATACAGTAAAACAGTACATAGTAAAATGTACTGTCTGTAATATTTTATGTCTACACATTCCCTGCTACGGCTAATGTTTTCCTTCCCCAACTGTCATTACATCAAAGATTCTGTGTCACCTTTCCCAATGTCATGGAAACATGATGCGGGTCAAGTTGTATAAATAGATCCACACATGTAATTTTAAACAACCCTGCACCTTTTCGAGTATTTTTATTCGACAGCGAGCATGTATGTGTGCTGTGTTTATGCCAAAAGTAGGATCAACCAGGAATTTGAAATGTTTGTTTGTGTAATGTGAGATGGAAACTCTGGTTACATGACTGACTCATGTGGACACCTGCTATCTAACTACCTAACTACCTTTAAGGACAGGATGAAATATGAGATGAAAAATACACTCCTAATCTGTTACCAATTCAGGGTGCAGCGTACATTTTTATTTATTTACTAAGATATCCAGTCAAAGAAAGGCCCTATCATGTTACATAGGCCTATGAGTTGGCTGTTATTGTTATACGTCATACCTGCCAACAGAGTCTGAACTTCGTATTCACAAACTGCAGGAATAGAAGCATGGTTTAGTACACTGTCTATTATGTAACCAGGATGGAACATAACAATACAATGCTTGACTAGGCTGAACCCATTAACAGTGTTTGTCTACATTATTTTTCACAAGGTGAAAACTCATTTACAAGCACAGACTGTCCAAAACATTGCGGTGGGCCACCAGCATAATCATCAAGTAAGTCATCCATCATCTATCACTTACAAACATTACATAACCCCATGATCATTAATTGGTATCTGATCATTAATTGCTTCCCTAATATAGTGCATCAAAGATGTATTTTTCCCGGATGAACAAAGTACTTGTTTTAACCTTTTGTTTATTTCAGGGTGTATCCAGCGCCTTTGCAACTATTTATAGAAGGGAAGGTATTGTTGGACTGTGGAGGGGAGTGAACGGGGCTGTGCCACGCGTCATGGTGGGTTCAGCTGCTCAACTAGCAACCTTCAGCTCTGCGAAAGAATGGGTGTCACATGCCCAGGTACGTGTGCGCCACCGGACCATCCGAGACATGCAACAGGGGCAGCCACTGAGGTGAAGGGGTGGGTGAGGGGGTGGGCAAAGTCTAACAGGCTGTTATCTCTCTCTCTTTCCCCTTCAGTGGTTTAGTCCCAACAGCTGGCTGATTGCTTTAACAGCCGCCATGATCAGTGGCGTCACCGTGACGATCACCATGACGCCCTTTGATGTCATCAGCACACGGCTCTACAACCAACCTGTGGACGAGCTTCGTAGGGTGGGTTTCAGTGATGACCCACACCGTCGCTGTACTGCTATTGCAGGAGTAGCCGGTGTATTTGTGGATGATGGATTTTCTCGTAGTGTCTCAACACTCTGGTTTCTCCTTCCAGGGTCGGCACTACAGCGGCTTTACTGACTGCTTCCTGAAGGTGGTGAGGGCCGAGGGCCTGCAGGGCTTGTATAAAGGCATAGGGCCTGTTTTCCTTCGTTTGGGCCCTCATACAACACTGAGCATGCTGTTCTGGGATATGTTGAGGAACTCAACCTACCCAGTCGACCTATCCATGGGAAGAAGCTAACCCCATAGTGCTAGGGGGGGCCATCGGTTAAGGAACTCCATCGAGAACGAGACGAAACCTCACTTACCCGATGAAAATCTATGTATTTTGCAATGAATTATGAAACCAATCCTGTTGGTTTCTTCAGGACATTAAGTTGTTGTTGTGTCCAATTTGATATACCTCACAAAGTTGACGGGTTGGATGGCTTAGAAGTTTTTTTTAACTTTAACATTATAAAGGAGTTTGGGAAAACCAAAAAGCATATCCATTTCACTTAACCATCTCTGTGTTTTGCTATCTCAGTCTCAATGTGGGCTCACGCTGGTGCTTTCAGCTGTCCACGGCTAACATATTGAATGTATTAACTGTATATATGGAGATGTATGTTTTTAATGTTGTACATTTTGAAAAACTGACAACTGAAGTCTTTTAACTAAGCTAATAAAGGAAACATTATGGAACAATGGCATTTCATTGAAATTATTTTCATGTTGTAAGCAGAACTAGCTTTTTAAAATCCATTGTAATGGCCCGTGGTATATTTCTGAATGGAAATACAAAGGGAAAAAAAAGAAAAGGTATATGGTATACTGTAGGTCTAAGACAGAAAAAAACTAATGAATGGAGCATTTATTTGCCTACTAATCATTGAAGAGGAGTGTCGTTTATCAGGAAATGAATAGGATAACAACCTATGTATCTGACCTTTGGAATTTAAACATGGAAGCGGACGGAGATAGCAAAGGAAAATCTTTTCCGAAGGATACACGTTGGACCATAGCGCAATTCTCATACTCATGTCTATTTCGGTTGAAATATTAACTTGTCATTAGACTTATGTCGTAAAGTACTGTGTGATCGCATACCTCAAGGAAAACAATGTTTTCCCCTTTCTCCCTTTTTGTGGGCGCTTTTGAATGGTTGCCTTTTCATTCAATTTCAGTCGATTCTTTTATCCAAGGTAAGTTATGCCATGTTGTTAATCATAAAATGAGTTAACTATTTAAGTAATAAGCTTTACAGAAGGAAATTAACTTTGCATCCTGTGTGTTTTCTATGCTGTGTAGGTGTGGTGGGCGCATGTGGAATCACAGTCTTCTGCAATGTGATGAGAGTGTATTTCTTCCTCCAAGCATGCAGGTCAGTGTAACATTTAGTTCAATCGTTAAGCATTAACATCAGGAAGCCTCTTTTTCCTCGAGACGACATCATGTTTTGGACGATCATAATGCGTTTGTTCTCTGTGAATAGTCATTCTGGTGGTGAACTACTAAAGCGTCGGTTCTCTGTGAACAGTGATTCTGAAGGGGGAAAAGATAAGACACAGTCTTCCTCTGGAGGCAGACCTCTGCTAGAACAGTGGAGGACAGCGATCCATTTCTGGTGCCTGGCCGCCCTGTTGTCCCAGGTGGGCCCGCGCGTCTCCTCGCTGATAATCCTGGAGTTCTGTCTCAGGGCAGCGTCGGCAGGGATCACCGCAGGACAGGTGCGTTCTACTGGCAACAGTATGTTGAAAGTTAAGGCTTTGTTGACATCCACTTAAGGCATATGAGTTCATCTGTAACATTTCACTTTGAACAATAATAATATATATTTTTTAAATAATATTTTCAAAATTGCAACCCGCTCCCCTCTGCGTGTGTCCAGGACAGGTCCAGCAGAGGCCCCCAGCTGCTCTTGGTGCAGTGTCAGTTCTCCGTGGGCTGCTGCCTCACCGCCACTCTCGGCTTTCTCCAGCAGGGGGCGGTAAACAGCACTTTAGGCCTACTGCTGGCGGCAGGCCTCAGCTGGGCACTGGCCAGGATCTGCCATAGTTTGTGGAAGCATGTTGAGAAACTGTACCCACTGCACAGCAAAGAACGCTACTGTGGCAAATGCATTAGCCTCCTCACCTCTGGACACTCCATTCTAGCCTCTCTGCAGAGGTGCGTCATCCTGACCTTCGCCGTAGCGTCATTCGCCGCCATATCCACCGTGTATGACCACTTCCTGTCTCAAACGGGTGCTCTGAAGTTGTGGACACCTCTGACTCTGTGCTATGCTATGCTGGTGGTATACATCCAAGGTGATGGTGAGTGTTAAATTCATTCCCTGGTGTGTGTGTGTGTGTGTGTGTGTGTGTGTGTGTGTGTGTGTGTGTGTGTGTGTGTGTGTGTGTGTGTGTGTGTGTGTGTGTGTGTGTGTGTGTGTGTGTGTGTGTGTGTGTGTGTGCGTGTGTGTGTGTGTCCTCTCACTTGACGTCCTGTGTGTGTGTGTGTGTGTGTGTGTGTGTGTGTGTGTGTGTGTGTGTGTGTGCTGGTGGGTTCTAATATGCAGAGGTAGATACTTTTCTTTAATACCCTTTTTCATATTATTTCCCCCCCCCCCCTGTTTGCCCTCTTTCAGAGGAGCGCCAGCGGCGGGGTGGGCTGGAGGTTCTGCTGCACTCGGTGGTTCTACGCCTGGGATCCCTGACGGTGCTCATGCTGACCGTGGGCCGCTGGTCCGACGTGCTCCAGGTCCTCGTCACGTTCCTCGGGGAGGCCCTGTGTCTGCTGTCTTCCCAGGACCTCATCGCCGCCCTCTTACAGGTCTGCTGTACAGGACCACTGCAGCTCTCTCTCTCTCTCTCTCTCTCTCTCTCTTTAGATCTCAGATCTCATTACAACCAAGGGGAGGGGGGGGGGGACCACAAACATGGAAGTAAACATGGAGTATGGTGGGACGTCAATAATATCCCCGACGTATATCAAATGAACTGCTGTAACAGACACGCAGCCATTAATAGGAGCTTAATATATATGTTCATGAATCACTTTCAGGCTATCACTTTACTTAGGTACCTATATATAGTATATGTAATGGTTCAGGACCACTGAGCAGGATACATAGGAGGGGGGGGGGCATTAACAAACCATTTTAAAGGTGTTTATGAGGGAATTATTTCAAAAGTGGAGACGGCTTCTATTAAATCTATATTTTCATACGTTTCAAAATAATTGAAAAAAAATACATTTTGGAGGGGACCACTTCCTCCGGGATCTGCACCCATGGTCCCTCTACTTGGGATTCTGTTGTTGGAAAAGACAAAACATACAATCGCAATGAGTATAATGTTTTTTTTTTCATTTGTCTCTTGTTCGAACCTTCAGGAGGAAGAAGACGAGGAAGACATTCGTCCAAGAAATTATAACTCCAGATCCAGAAGCACAGCAAAGAACAGAGCACCCGAGATACCATCACACGGCTCCTAGACACGCACCTGGCTGTTTGGAGATGGGCTGAGATGGATTTTGTCTACCTCACTGTTCAAACATTTTTGAACATCACATAGGATGTGTCCAACTAGTTAACACTTCTGTTTGTATTATTATATTTAGCCTTTTGTTGTGAACTGACTCACACTTATTTGTATTTCTCCCTGTTGTTTGGAGCAATGAGTAGCTTTGCTAATACACATTCCTTTTAAACAAAACCCCAATGCTTCTTACTCTTTCAGTTTCAGTCTTCCGGCCAATTTCTAAATATTTCTGTTTGATACTAGAGTGCATGAGAACAAACGTGGCATATGGGTTGACCCTACATCATAGGTTTTCTTGACTCCAACCGAGAACCCGTGAACTTTTACACACACGCGCAATGATTCTTTTGTTCAGTTTGACGGTTCATTTCACGCCCTTGCTTCTATTTTCCACAGTTTGACCTTGAGTTACAAATCCCCATTGTTATCCCTCTTCGGCCAAAAACGAATACATGTTTGTTTTTCGGCCGATACATGACCTACGTCGTGAAACGTGAAGACACTGCTCCTGTCTTCCTTTTTCTCCGAGAGGCAGATGAAACCTGGAGTTATGGGGGGAAGGGCATGGAGAACTGTGGGGATTGTGTCATTATTAGGCATGCCCCCTCCTGCAGCCGTGACATCACTGCAGCATTCCATTCCTCTAGACCCTGGAACAACACAGACCCCCAGAACCTCCCCCTTCCCGCCACCGTCCCTTCCCTCTATCCTGTTTCCCCCCTTCTCCGGTTAACCCTCTCTCCCTCGCTCTCCCTCGCCCACCACCCACTCCCCCATTCTTTACCATTTCTCTCTTTAAAACCAATTGATTTTGAAAAAAATCGCTGCATCTATGTATTTATTAATTTGTGTATGTTGCACATGGACTTCCCAAAGTGCCTCTCACACTGGATCCAAACTGTAGGAGAGGCTCTGAGAAGTAGTTGGTTAAAGTAAAAAAAATGAAAAAGAATGCTACAATAAAATATGTGCTAATCAGCAGAACTAAACCATTCAGTGCAGGACTTCAGACTAAATAAAGCAGATGTTTCGTTGCTCTCCCACTCAGCCACTGCCTGTTGTTTTCTCTGCACATTTAGCTCTTACAACCACCATCTTCCCTTGCACAATACCATGATTCACTGCACTACAATGGGGCTGCCCGTTTACACTTGGTTTGAGCTCAAAGGTTGGTCTGGCGTTAGGATCCATAATATGATAACGCTTTTTTTTTTGATGGCCAGTCTGTTGAATGTCCTCGTTGTATGGCAGAAAGACAAAACAACAGCCATGCATGTGATACTGATAAAGAGTCACGCTTGAGTACTAAGTGATGAATTGTGGTGGGAGGGAGAAAAAAAAAGGAAAGGGAGAAATGCAGAATAGAAGGAGAAAAAAAAGCAATGAGGGAGGTAGAGAAAATAAGCCAGACAGAACAATAGAGTGAGAGAGGAACAGAAAGAGAGAAGAGAAAAAAAAGGAGAGGTTTTTGCTAGATTGTTGTTGGAAAAGGCAGGTACAGTCACATCCTGTTGGCTTTAAAGACATAAATGTGTGTGTGTTTGTGTGCTTGTGGGTTCCTTAGAACTCATAAACGCTCCCTTATCTGATCTTTTTATTTGATTACGGTTTTGGACTACATAGCCATGATTTATTGCACAACAGCTTATTGCAGAGCAGTCTTTTTCTTTTACAGGCATGTGTTTGCCTGCCTTAGATTCTCATACCGTTTTCATGTGTCATGCTTTTACTGCACTGTGCGAAAGATTAACTGTTCACCTTTTACGGCTGGGGAGAGGTATTGTCAGTCAGCCAGGGAGGGAGGAGGGGTCAGTAGAAGAGAGTTGGGGAGGGCGCTACAGAAGGAAAAGGAGTGGCTTTTTGTAGATAGCAGTCCTTTCCACCACAGTCATAGTACTCTGACGGCCTAGGAGGGAAAACACAGAACCAAACCAGAAGTGTTTGGATACAGTGGGAAACGAAAGGAGAGGAAAATCTAACATCGGCTCACATTACTGGTATGTAATGGCATGTAACGACTTTGACTCTGAGTGGATGAAACAGAATCCAGATGATTGAAACCCATGGTTATTGTATGGTTGTTAACCCATCTTTGCTTGAAGTTGAGAGCTCCCTTTCTCTCTTCCTGTGTGTTGTGTTTGTATGTGTGTGTGTTTTAAAACTTTGTATACTCATTCACATGAGCTTACAGTTTGTATCTCTCTGAAAAAGCTAACATTGGCCAAGTGTATAAGCAGGCATATAACCTTTGCCTCAAACAAACCATGTATACCACCATGCCAGGCGAATGCCTTGCTGCAGTGACCCCTGCAGTTGGGGTTCAACCCCTTCGGCGTCCATGTCAGACACTGCTTGGGTGTCGTACGACTCATTCAAAGGCCCTGAGGATTGTGTGTTTTACAAGGCGTTTCTGTTCTACCCTTGTACGCAGGACCATGGCGTCGGCAACCCAACCAAAGAGAATGGTATCTTCTGTGTTCATCACCCTGGCTCCTCCGTACAGAGCCACCCTGACCAAGCCCCAGCACACTCTCCCGACCCACCGGGCCCCGGCCAGGGACCAGCAGCAGCCCGCCGTGCGCGCGGAGCCCCGCGACGGTGACGGCTTCCGACCGGTCAGCCAGAGACACCGGAAAGACAGCAGCCCGACGGCGCTCAGGCCCGGCGGGGGTACGGCGCCGGCAGTGACCAGAGGGTCAGACCCCGGTCCCGCTGACCCACGCCTTAGACCAGCAGGGCCGGTCAAAGACAGCCAGCCAGAAGGTAACCGGAAAACTTGGGAGTGCTCGGGGTAACATGTGTTTTGCTGTACGAGTAACATGTAAAAGTTAAATATGTATAAATATTCTCAAACCCCAACAGAGCACATTCCCGTACCCCCTCCTGCACAGCTGTCTCCAAAGCCCTCTGAAGATCTGTACATCGCTATGCTTGCATCTCACCAAGAGGGATTCTCCCCTCAGCCCTCACCACCCCCTGAGACACTGAGCCACACACAGATCAGACAGGTAAGGCACGCTCTCATTCGGCAGTGTATCTCAGTTTATTTCTGTATGTTCCTTATTTTAAGTTGATCTGCTGATTTACATTTCTCTTGCCATTTTTTTGGGGTGAATTGTTATAGCTCACTGCTTTTTCCGAAGTCACAGTGGTCGTTTCATGTTGGGCAGTGACTGCAGTGGATCATCTGCAAAAGGGATTACTGGAGAATCTACAAAAAAACTAGAACAGCTGTCTTTCGAATTACATTCAGCAACAATATTTATTCAAGAGTCACAAGAGTTTTCTCGAAACAATGCATAGCAAAAATACGTGCACTTTTCATTGAAAAGCAAATCAATCAACCAGATCTCCAGACTACAACAGTGCTATAGAAGAAATGTTGGATACACACAGCCTTTCCTTCGTCAAAGGGGTTATAGATTTAGCCCATAATATATATGGATTTCAAATGGATTTTAATTGAATATTAAAACTGATATTTGTTTATTGTAGAAAATAGAAAGTAGAAAGCCACTGCTTAGTTTATGTGTGGCCAGCTCTACATAACAGCATTGTCAATTCATGGCTTTTAAGGTTAAAAGCTATTTTTATCAAAACGTGTACAGAAAGTACACTGCAATGTTGATTTAACAAGCTTTAATGATGTTGGTGGTCTTGCAATGTTATTATTTCATTCTTCAGTATTCAGCACTTTGCAGTATTACAGCGTCTCATCTTTGATTGTGAATTAATGAATGGGACGTAGCGACCCACTGCTCTATTCGTCAGTAACCAGTTCCTCGTCATACATTTGTCATTAACCAGTCATTCATCATACATTCAAGCAACAGAAAAGGACCCCATCTAGTGGAGACGACTCAGGCCAACAGTCCTACCGGACCCCACCTATTGAGCTGGACGCCAGTCTGGAGAGTAACGGTAACAATGCATTCAAACATGTAGGATCAGTCCCTCTTCACAAGACACACATGTTTGGCTGTTGATGATGTGTTTGATTGATTGTTTTATGGTAATATTCCTTCCAGAGCTGTGCGGGTTCTGTAGGAAGACAGTGGCTCTCGCTGAACCCGCCATTGAGGCTTTAAACAGGACCTACCACGACAGTTGTTTCCAATGTAGACAGTGTCAGACCCCACTGGCGGGTAAACTGTACTACAACAAAGCTGGAATCCCACTGTGTGAGGAATGCTACCAGGTGAGGATCAATTACCACATTGTTTGGTTGGTTACACGTCAGTCAAGAAAATACCATTTGAAATGGGAAGGCTTTAATGAAATGGTTGTGGCTTTTAATCACATTTTCGTATATCAGGCCAGTTTGGAGCTTTGCTGGGCGTGTGGTGACACAATCAAAGACCTTGTGATTCGTGCACTGGAGCGTACGTACCATCCTGCATGCTTCACTTGTGCAACATGTTACCAGCAAATTGGAGAGCAAAGATTTGCTCAGGGAGAGGTTGGCGAAGTCTACTGCATACAGGACTACTACAGGTAACCGACACAAGCATTTTTCAGTACACACTAGTTGATTGTGTTTTATGATACTGTATTTTACAATACTGCATGAAATATGGGTTGGCACATATTGAAAAAGAGGGATCTACTAGAAATGACATTATAACTAATGAATTAAAAATATGCACATATTAAAAGCCACCAAAAAAAAAGTAATGTGGTGAGTGTTCAAAAATAACCATTTGTTGTGTTCTGGTCTGTAAAGAAAATACGCCCCCCAGTGTAATGCCTGTAAGCAGCTGATCATTCCCAAAGAAGACGGCACTGATAGCTACACTGTAGAATGCCAGGGCAACTCTTTCCATGAGGACTGCTACCGTTGTGAGGTAGGTAACATCTGGAAAGATGTTCTGCCATGTCTACGCTACATGATGCCCTATCTTGTGCCCAAAATAGACTGGATATTGTTTTCTGAATTATCTTGTAATGAATAAAATAAATAATCATGTCATTTTGTTATAATGCTCCTTATGTTGTTTATGATTCTCCTTATATATACACAGATATAAGTAGAAGTAGAGTAGAAGTAGAATTACTTGTTAATGGTAGGTTATAGCACCTACCTTGTGAATATATATATATTTATTTATTTATGTTGGTTGTTTTCTGTAGATCTGCGCCATCCAGCTCTCTCCTGATCCGAATGAACATGGGTGCCATCCCTTGGATGGGAGGATGCTTTGCAAAGACTGTCATCTGAGCCTGGTTTCTGCCTAGCAATAACATAAAATCATAAACAAGGAGTGACCAATAAGAAAGTGACCATAATGCTGGTTAAAAAAAAGAAAGGTGAATGACTTGTCTTGTGCGTTTTAAGACTGGAACTTGAAATGGAAACCTTTTTGACCAAAATGATATGATAATGGTTATTGGACCAAAACGAATAATTTAGAATACAAAATATATATTCTTTCATTAGGCCTATACTTTATAATTTTGCACTGTTTATTTCACTACACAATGCACCAGATGTATTTATTCAACAAATATGCAAAACACTATGGTAAAATGTACAGCATTGTTGTTATTGTATTTTTTACATTCTTACGAATATATCACAATCATGGTATTCTTTTGTATAAAAAAAAAATAAACTAATATATATTTTCTGTATGCATGAGTTTATTTTCACACTTGTATTGTTAGTTGGTATTCAAACCAACCACCAGTGTACAGGCATACTATTGAGCTGGTTCCAGAATACAGAAGTCTCTTCTATTTCTTTTATAACCACTACTTATCTAACGTGAGCTAACTATGCTAACTAATGCTTACAACTTTGAACAGGCATTCGCGCTTCCTAGGTCTACCAGTTTATCCGTTGATAGTGATACAACTCAAATAAACAGACTTCGTCAATTGATTAAAAAAAATAAGGCATACAGAGCGAAACAATCATTTAAAAACAAGCCAATAAGGTTGATCATATTTTGTACTTAAACTTAAATCATCATCTTGTCCAACCCAGGTTGTTTTTGCTCGTATCTTAAATGGTTATAATTGTTTTATACATGACAACATAATGACATGTATATTACAGTCGTACCAATTCTCCCCTTCACGTGTGGTGGGATCTCTCATCATAATGATCTACATTACTGTTCATTGTTCCTAGAAATAGGCATGCCCGTAAAAAGAAAAACAACCGACGTCGCTCTAAAAAATGTCATCGACTCCTGTGCTGTGCTACGCTGCTTGGCGAGTACGCGCAAAATAGGGGAAGTCAATCTGGGAACCCGCGCTTGTTGCTCGCGACCGCGGAGCGAAGCAGACAGAGCGGGGATCCGCGGCCAGGCGACCAGGCCCACAACACACACACACACACACACACGGAGCTGTCGTCGTTCATTTTGTGAAGCGGACCTCCCGACCGACCGGGAATTCAAACGTGCCAGAGCCTATGTGTACAAACAGGAAAATATAGCTTAAGATGGTTCGGGAAACCAGGCACCTTTGGGTGGGAAATTTACCCGAACACGTTCGAGAAGAGAAAATAGTGGAACATTTTAAACGGTAGGTTATGCAAGAGGGACCCTCAGCGCAGCGCGCTCAGGGCTCAGCGCTAGCCAGCTAGCATTATCGTTAGCTCCTCGATCAAGTTAACGCAAGTAGCCACCGTTCGAGTTGGGAAGTATCGTTCTTATGTTCACCTTTGCTACCTCCAACGTGTGACATCGTGGCGTTCGGCACACGATACGCGGCGCGCCAAACGTTTTGACGTCGATATTGATATCCCGGTTGGGTGAACTTTTGGCGTGCAGCGCTAGCTAGCTGTAGCTAGCCGTCCGCCGACCAACCATTTTGTCGGAAGGCTGAAGTCGTTCCATGTTCAGAAAGTCGAGCTACGTTGTGTGGCTAGCGGCTAGTAGCTCCCAAGTGGCACTGGCTTGTGTCAACAGCCACATTCTCCGTTTAAATCGATCGTTCGTATGCACAAGTACTGCACGGTTTTATTGCAGACTGACAAGTTGCGAGTGTTTCCAGTCCTTTAGACATATTGTATACATAGTTGTTGATATTCTATAGGAAATGCAGTTATGAAGCTATGAGGTTGTGCAAGGGGGGGCTAAGACTGGTGCCTGATGGCTTTTTTTTTGCAAGGCAACTTTAGTTTGAAAATGTTTCATTTAGTTCCACCACTGCGATGACACATTAACGTGGGGTAACCCTGAAGGCTTTTAGTTATTATTATATTGCGACAGTGGCGTGCCGTTCTCCTTTTCTAGTAGCCTATGTGAAAACAAGCCAGCCCAACCTGACTAATTACTCAAAGTTTGCTTAGCTAGCAAAGGCCTCATGTGTACATTTAAGTAATATACAAGACTCATATCACACTGTCATTACTGTGATTAAACTTAATTAAAGATAGGCGGAAATCTAATATTTTGTTTGAACTCCAATTAATTAAACAGTGATCTGCGTCGTCAGGTTTTATGTTGTAAAAAGTTCTGTAGAATGTTAAATATTTGCAAGAATGTTTGTTTACTTGTTAAATGTAATGCATATCTTACAGCTTGAGCTTTACTGTTACTATTGTTGAAATGCATCATCATGCAATCGTCATATTACACCGTTTACACAGCACCCTGCACTGTGTGTGTGCTGGTAGAATGATGAACAAACGTGCACTGTTTTTAACTGGGTATATATACAATTCCTGTGTCTCTCATTTTCTCCCAGGTATGGGCGTGTCGAAAGTGTGAAGGTCCTGCGGAAGCGGGGATCGGAGGGTGGTGTTGCAGCCTTTGTGGATTTTGTGGATATCAAAAGTGCTCAAAAAGCTCACAATGCGGTCAACAAGATGGGAGATAGGGATCTCCGAACGGACTACAATGAACCTGGGTCAGTGCCTAGTGCTGTGCGGGGCCTTGAAGACAACCCACCCTCAAGCAGTCGAGACGTTACAGGATTCTCTAGGGGGACAGTTGGTCCAGTGTTTGGCCCCCCATTGTCCCTCCACACCAGAGAGGGACGTTATGAGCGGAGAATAGATGGGTAAGTGGACATGGTCTCCCCGTTAAGTCCAGGGGAATCTAAGTATCAGATGAGTGTTGCATAATGATCACATAGTTGGGTTATTAGAAAGGAGAGGAGTAATATGCCTCTGGGGCTAAGGACGGGTAATCTAGGCAACGTTCCACCTTTCATCCTAATCAACTTTCCTGGCCCATGGGATCTAAGTAAATTATTGCGTAGATGTCATTTGGTAAGGTAAATTCATTGAATGTATGGCTTCCAGTTTGGATATTACACCAAAACGGAATATACTGGTGAGTTTCGGATTAATTGCATTTTGAGGGAATCTATCCTGGGGATATTTTTGGATGTTTTTTCAACTTTTCGCACATGACTGGATCTATCGGAGATTTTTATATGGAAGCGCAGAGAACTGGAAGTAAGTGATCACCGTTGAAGGATATTTTTCTTTTGACAAGTCCAGTCAGGTTAAAGTCAGTAACACAAGGACCCTACAGGACCTTGCAGCTCAGGGGGTAGAAGGTGTTTTTTTTACCGTCTGGGGTTGGACCAGCTCTTCAACTCTGGATACACATATTCATGGATTAAAAGGTTTATTCCCATGGATGTAAGAAGTTCCACTGGTAAAGTACCATAGCAAAGGCCATAGTGTTTATTACCTAGGTGATGTTGAGCATTTAAACATAAGGTTGGGTTCTCAATGTGTTTGACCTAAATGGGGGAGTTTGGAACCTATGCCCAGACGATGCGGCAAGAACCTGGATCATCTACTGTACCATCAATTCAAACATGTGGAGATATTTTTTTCATATTGATGGCCATGAAGACGGTTGAAGATCCAGTGTGGATGTATGCTCTAGGATATATTCAATATGGATGTATGGCTGTGGATCGTAGTATGGATAGATGTAACCTCCATCCTTATGGATTACTCTACTAAACTCTGGATTTAGCTGTCAGGTTTCATATGAGATGGAAGAAAGGCCAACTGAAGAAACAAGCCAACCAAATTGAAGACCAGCCATGAAGTTAATTTGAATCGTCTAAGACCGCCATTGCCCCAGATGAAATCGGAAGATCAACACAGTGGATAGCATCCCTAACATTCTGGAATACGCACTATGAGCAGGAGTTATTAGATAAATAGTGATGATCAGAGTCTTTTAATTGCTTTCAATCTCACATTCTATTTAACAGCATGGGAATAGTACTGATTGGAATATTTTTTCTTTTGGTTAAAAGTGAAAGCTAATTGGACCATTTTCCCATACTGGAAGTCAAGACTGACCTAGGTGGATGTATATTCTATCGGGCTGAGAATTTACCGCACACGCTACATGGAACTAGCAGTGAACTACACTGAAGTTCAACCCATCTCCTTTTTTTTATTCACATCTTTATATCCAAATTAATCATGTATTTTTTACACACACTGAAATTCATTAGAGTTTTTCATATCTTTGGTTTTGTTTCCCCTTTTCCATCCAATGAAGATGCTAAGTAATTGTCAATTGTGGATTATACATCAACGTTTCGGCCTGGTACCCGATACTGGAAGATTACATACAGTACGATTTTTCCACTTCTGTTTTTTTATTCGGGCTCTCAAATCTGACCACCTAGATTTTATTTGGATTAGGTTCAGTAACTTCTTTCAAAAAGGTTGGTATTGTTCTGCCCTACGCATCTTTTTCCTCTAACTTTGCACCATTTCTCTGTCCCTAAAGTCCGCTTTGCTCCTAGGGTAAACGTGTTTGTTTGGTTTAGAATGCTTCTTCGGTAACTTCTACTCTTAGGTCTCTCTAACTATCTCACGCTCTGCCGCTCTTGCTTTGGCTGTGCTTTGTTTTGATAGTCAAATACACCAAGTCCCCCGTTTCACAATTGTATTAAGGACATTTAGAACTATATCAGAATTCAGTGACATTCAAAATGCATTATTATGATCCACATTTACATTGCAAATGGTGTTCCCATTTGAATGTCTGGATCTGGTCTCAACCTATACTTGAAGTGACACAGTCAACATTAACTTATTTATGATTCGAAAGTCCTCAGGCATTGATTTTCAATTTGAAATGGTTGCACTACAATAACTTAGCCTCAGTCTACATATTTTTAATAAAGATAATTCTAGGTAGAGGACATTTTTGGTTAAAATACATAGAGGTGCAAAGGTAGTCTCTTGTACACTTTCCACCAGGTGGGTTTTTGAAGTTAAATTATATTGAATTCTCCCTTTGTACCTTGACTCTTTTGGTGGATATTACCAGCAACAGAGTCCTAGCAGTAGACTTTGATTGCAACTATTTATTTTGGGTCACACATTCTTATAGGACACCATATATATGCAATATACATACATATTTCAACATAAAAATCCACCTTCCTAATGAAGAGAACACTGGTGCTTTTGTGCTTATCCCTGTAATAGTTGGATAATAAACCTTTTTGATATTTGCTTAGCTAACACATTTCACATGGGTGACTTGCAAGAGACAATACAGTTTATACAGGTTTTGAAGATTGCCATCCTACCTGGGCTGACGAAAGTACACAAATAATTAACTATTTGTGTCAAATAAAGGACAAATGTACCCAGTTTGTTATTATTGTTAGTGTTAGTTATATCATAGCTTTTATTTGTATTGCCGTAAACTGTAAAACAATGACAAGAAAATATTTTTTTGTTCTGTTCCAATCAAAATAATACTTCCTGTTTGGTTTCTTTTTGTATTCCTGTTTTCTTTTTACAGAAGTTCAGAAACCAGAGAACGTGGATATGATCACAGCCCGTATGGACACCATGAACGAAGTGGCACTTTTGATAGACCGCGCCACTACAACCCTGACTATTACCGTGATCGCACTATGTTTGCGGCCACCGGCCCTGGGAGCAGTGCTATGGGTCCCGGCTTTGAGGCAACGGATCCGCACTTTGAGTCTAGGATCCGAGACCCGTTCACGCTCACCAGCACGGCACGGCGGGACCTTTACAGAGACGACAGGGGCCGACGGGTGGACAGGACTTACCATCACCGTCGCAGCAGATCCTCTCATTCGTCGCAGTCGAGACACCCTTCCCCACAGCGGAGCACGGGACAGGCCCCCAAAGCCCCTCATTCACCTAAACGAGCCCCCCTGTCTCCTGGGAGAGGACCACATTCTCGGTCCAGGAGCCGATCGTCCAGCTCTGATTCAGTCAGCAGTACCAGCAGCACAGGCAGTGGCAGGTTGGACATGCTTTTTCTTATCCTTCCTTTGCTTCATGATTCAAATCTGTCGTACCAGATTCTGCTCACCAACTGATCTCAATTCAGCAACTGTCAAGAAATGCCAAACATGTATAATTTAAGAAATGCTCTGTTAGTTTGGAATGTAAAAACCATCTCCGTCAATCCTTTTTATTAAAGCGCAATTGAACCCGCTGTTTCAGCTGGAAGCTTAACCCTCACTCGGATGCTGACATCAAAATAAAATGCGGCTCTGACACACACCGTAGCGTTATACTATAGGTGTCCGAGAAGCTTAACTTACTCTCGGACTCTGCAGTCAACTACTTCCCAGTTCCCAGGCAGAGCTCCACACGCGGCTCTGCCGGTGTCCCTTCATCGTGACATCGATGAGTATACAAAAAGTAACCTAGGGTCACGAAATGGCCGTTACTTGCATTTGATTCGGAGTGTTTCGATTTCAGTATTTTGGGGAGACCGGCAAAAAACAATTACCCCTGTTGTATATCTTAAATCCGGTCTTATTTTAGTAACGGTGACAAAAGGGCATAGAATACTATGTTCACGATCGTATGAGACATTGCCACGTTTAAAGCAAAAAAAAAAAAAAGTTTTGTGTTCAGTTCTTCAAAGTTTTTCCTCTTTTTGTCCCATTTTGCAGCAGCGACTCAAACAGCAGCTCAAGTGACGGTTCACGTGCACGTTCTGTTCAGTCGTCTGCAGCACATGCTCCTCCTCAGTCTTCTATGGGTCTAGATTCAGAAGAGCCCCGTAGAAGCTTCGGAATCAAAGTGCAGAACCTGCCAGTGCGCTCCACAGGTATGTTTGAACAGCTATGCAAGGCATGTGACAGAAAGCTCACCCAGTACTTTCTAGGTCTGGGTGTACTTTCTAGTACTGGTCTTTATCTCAGTAATGGTTTCTTCATAATAATATTAATAGTAGTAATTAGTAATATTTGTACTTTATACGGGGTGGCTTTGAGGCAGCTTTTCTCTTCTGTTGTCTATATTGACCATGCATCCAATACAAATGTTATTTTCCTGAACTTTAGATACAAGCTTAAAAGATGGACTCTTCCATGAGTTCAAGAAGCATGGAAAAGTGACATCAGTGCAGATCCATGGAGCCACTGAAGACCGTTATGGATTAGTTTTCTTCAGACAGCAGGAGGATCAAGAGAAAGCCCTTACTGTATCCAAAGGAAAGCTCTTCTTTGGCATGCTCATCGAGGTTACTGCCTGGAATGGCCCTGGTGCGTTCACATTTTGTTTCATTTAAATTTGGGAAACAAGATTTAGGTCTGGAAACGTAACCTTTACTGCATCACTTTTAATTGACCCCTTCATTCTTTTCAGAAACAGAGAGCGAAAACGAGTTTAGGCCTTTAGATGGACGGATTGATGAGTTCCACCCGAAGGCCACAAGGACCCTGTTCATTGGCAATCTAGAGAAGACCACTAGTTATCAACAACTGCTGGACATATTTCAACGCTTTGGTGAAATTGTGGTAAGTAACTGTAAAAGTAGAGGAGTATGAGTTTAATAGTTTGGAATGGGTCACATTAAAACTGCTCTTTTTCCTTGTTTTTTCTCTTGCAGGACATAGACATAAAAAAAGTAAATGGAGTGCCTCAGTATGCCTTTGTCCAGTATTCCGACATTGCCAGTGTGTGTAAAGCTATCAAGAAGATGGATGGAGAATATCTGGGTAGCAACAGGCTCAAGGTAATGGAAGCAATGGTACAAGTCCAAATGGTAATTTTATATGTGTATGTATAGGTTCAATTGTATAACTTTTTGTTTCCCTTTTAGCTTGGCTTTGGGAAGAGTATGCCCACCACATGTGTCTGGCTCGATGGTCTGGCCTCAAATATCACAGAGCAGTACCTGACGAGGCATTTCTGTCGCTACGGACATGTCGTTAAGGTGAATATATCTTGGAACTTCCCTAGTTTTTCTTAACCTTTGTGTCATGTTCGTTTCTCCCCCCTTACTTTGGTGCTCCCGGTCAAATTTGACCAGCCTGTTTTAACTGCTCTTACATTAACACAAAAAACTTTGATCATCATCACCATATTTTATTTAACTCCCCTTTAAGCTGTAAACTGTCTCAGACAACTGGTTTACATGAATAACTGCAGTGAATAGACACAGAAATTGTGTGCGTGTGGTGGTGGTGGATTTGTGGTCGTGTACTATCTGATGGATGAACACAATCTAGGGTCACCCATTAATTCATATGGTGGTCATTTTTGACCTGGAACACCACAGGTGTTACAAAGTTGACTAAACCACTCAAAATTCAATGAAATTGGTGATCAGCAATTGTATATGTTCAAATGCCTAGTGTGGAGGATATCATAAGGCCTTGAGACAATAAAAACAATATTTATGATTGAAGTCTGATAAATCTGTCAGATTTGACCCGAACACGACAGAAAGGTTTGACGAGAAAGACAACCTTGATGTGGTATGAATGTTTAACCAATGTGTCTTTCAGGTGTTGTTTGATCGATTGAAGGGGATGGCCCTCATCTTGTATAACAACACAGACTTTGCCCAAGCTGCTGTTAGAGAGACCAAAGGCTGGAAGATTGGTGGTAATAAAATAAAGGTAATAATTAAAATGTTATTTTATATCTATCCATCTTTATCTCAATATCTCTATGTAGATATAGATGGTTATATATGGAAATCTTGTATATTTTATCTGATCTTTTGTCAAATTTTCTTTAAAAATAGGTTGATTTTGCCAGTCAAGAGAGTCAGATGGCTTTCTATCGGTCGATGCAGTCCTCGGGGCAAGATATCAGAGACTTCTACGAAATTCCACCCGAGCGACGGTACATTTTTCATTAATTTCGAAAAAATTGATTAATTGTGGTCAGATAATTGTCATTGCAACGATTACATATGCGCTGACATTTGTATTATGTCCGCCTATACCTCCCTTGAATATTTTTTGTCTTTTGCTTCTTCCCCGCAGAGAGGAACGCAGACCTCCCTATCATGAGTTCACAGCAGAGAGGGCTTACTATGAGAGTGTGCGGACACCTGGTCTCTATCCCGAAGATGCTCGCCGGGAATACCCTGCTCGTAGTCGAGAGCGTTTCCCAGACCTGGAACACTTCCCGGGCGAGCCCTTTGACCCTCGCTACCACGAAGACCCCAGGGAATACCGGGACTTTAGAGACCCCTTTGAGCAGGACATCCGGAAATACACCTACATTCAAAGAGAGCGAGAGAGGGAGCGTGAGCGCTTTGAGGCGGACCGCGGCAGGTGGAGCCCCTCCCATCCCCGGCGACCCATCACACCCACCGTCTCCCCCTCGCCGTCCGAGCGTGCGCACAGAGACTCGGAGCGACGGGTCTACAGCCAGTCCTCGGAGCGTAGCGGCAGCGCCAGCTCCCTCTCGCCGCCACACTTTGAGAAGTCGGACAAGACCCCGTTGGAGCACGGCTCCAAGGGCGACAAGACTGATAAGAGTGCCACAGCGGATCGGGTAGCCAGCGCTGAGAAGGGCAAGCGCGCCAGAAGAAAAGATAAAGCGGAAAAAGACAAAGGGGACAAGCCTAAATCAAGGAAGGCCAAGGCCCAGTCCCCTTGTGACGCTTCACTCGAGGCAGAGCCTGAGGCTGGGTTTGATGTGACGTCTGAAAGGGGAGCAGGATCGGTGCAAGATGCCACTGAGCGTCCGAAGTTTAAGGTGGAGAGTGACCCACTCAGTTCAACTCCTTTGCCAACGGTTACCCCAGCTGAAACTATAAAAAGTGAAAGAACTGAATTGGCAGTAGGCGATTCAGATGGAGATGGGAAGAGTCGAGGCAAAAAACACATAAAATCCGAAAGTGTCAATGATGTGAAAGAATCCTCCGTAGATTCAGATCGCTTGGCCGCAAGAAAGCGACGCTTTGCTGATGCTAGTGGGAGGCCCATTAGACATAAGAGGAGTAGGCTAGATGACGAAGATGGAAATCACCCAGATATTTCAGCTAGTTCTGCATCTTTAAAAGACATGGATGGGGATAAACAACAAAAAGATTCTGAGCGCAGAGATTCAAGAATCAAAATCGAAAAGAATGCGTTTCTTGGCATTCAGAAGGAAGGACAAGAAGAAGCCAGTGGACCGAGGGAACAATCGGAGGCGCTTGTAGATGTACTGGATTCGAAGCAACAGGGGCATAATGCATCCAGGAGGTTCTCACACGAGGGTCATATGGACCAAGGAAGCACCAGAGACCCAGAACTTCCAGGTTCCAAATATCAAACTGATGACGTTGAAAAAGGCACCAAGGACAGGGAAGAGCATGTCGATATTGACCATTCTCAAAGTTACCGCAAACAAATGGAGCAAAATAGGAGGCTCCACCAGCAGCAGCAACAGCAGGACTTTGACAAATCGGATAAACCTGACAGTCCACTAGGGGGTGAAATGGAGGACCTTGACCACCGGAGTCTTGTGCACGAAGTTGGTAAACCACCTGAAGACGTCACAGACACTTTCCCTTCCCATAAAGTTTGCAAGAAAATAGACCAATTCGACAACGATGCAAGTATTAAGAAGGAGCGTGTTTACAGGATTTTCCGTCAGAAAACTGAAGAGCCAGATTGGTCTAACACTGCCTCTCCAGGTTTTCATCATTCTCCAAACCATCCAGATGAGTTATCTGTGGAACAGCCTCAACAGAAAGAGCTTAGTATAAGTGACGACAAGATTCACTCAGACTTAGAGTTATCACTCAAGCAGACTCATACCACGCAGATACCACATAAGCCCAACACCCCTTCACTCACTATTGAAGAAGAGCAACAAAAGCGATGGGAGAGCAGAGTCAAGCAGGACATATTACCTGATATGAACTTCTCTAGAAGTATAAGTAAAAACATTCACAACCGTAAACGCTTGGAGTATGGTGTTTGGCATGACTTGGAACCTGGGGAAGTGCGGTCAGACTCTGAAGAAGATAAAGAGCACAAGCCCCATTCTCCTATGCCATCATCGTCAATGCCTTTTTCTGAAAGGCCGAGGGTTGACAGAATTTCAGATCCCAAACTAGCTAATCTTGAGAGGAATAAGTTTTACTCATTTGCACTTGACCAGACGATAACACCAGATACAAAAGCTCTTTTGGAACGTGCAAAATCCCTGTCTTCGTCTAGAGATGAAAACTGGTCCTTCCTGGACTATGATTCCACCTTGGCTGGTTTACGCACCAGAAAGCATACTGAAAAAGTAGAAGCAACACCACGGCCTACACCCTCCTGGTATATGAAAAAGAAAAAGATTCGTAGTGGCTCTGAAGACAAACTAGATGATAGGAAGGAGGAGCCAAAACCAGAACAAGAACGCAGGGAACTGTTTGCCTCACGTTTCCTTCACAGCTCTATCTTTGAGCAGGACTCCAGAAGACTTAAACACCTGGAACGTAAGCACGAGGAACCTGAGCAGGGGTTAAATGCACAAGCGGCTCAGCAGGGAACTGCGGATGATTCTGAGCCAGCAGTCCTTTTCCGTAGTCGTTTTTTGGAGCTCACGAGACTACAACAGAAAGGGAAAGAACAACTTCAACCAGTAGCAAAGGAGGAAGAGAGTGTCCAAAAAGAGACAAAAATTGAAAAAGCACCTGAACCACAGCCACAAGCTTTGCCTTCTCCCAAAATGTCTGAACCTGCCGTGGAGCCAGAGATTAAACCCATTAGCCCTACTGAGCCACGTCCTCTGCCTATTATTATTCCCCAGTCTACGCCCAATGAAATGTCTCCAGTAGAGGAGAAATGTGTTGTGGTTAGTCCACCTTTAGAGCCATCTACCCCTCTATCTTTAATTAAAGAAGAGAAGGAAAATCTGGAGCCCACACACCATACACCAACAGAGCTCCCAAAAGATTCAAATATTCAGATTCCAGTAGTTCAAGAGTCAAGTCATTCAGTGCAGAAAGTCAAGCCATCACCCCCAGAAAAAGCTGATATTATTGGAGATGTACAACCTCAGTGTATGGAACAACCATGTAATAGTGATGCTCAAGAAGAGTTTGTTAGCAGTTCTGAGCCAGAGATGGATCTCGAAACCTCACAGATGGATATGTCTGAAGCCATAAGTCCAAGAGTACCCACTCTTGTAGAGGATATGTATGCATCGAATGAAGTGGCTCCTCAATGTCTGAAAACCGATAATGACACGGAAAACACATTTCAAGTAAATAAAATGGTGTTGCCTGATAATGATGAACATGAGGAACCGACATCTCCACCTCAGAAGGAACAGAGAGGAAGAGAAATAAAGAGTAGAAAACATAAACAATCTCCTGTTCATGTTTCTCCAGTTGCTGCCTCTGCCTCAAATAGTGAAAAACTAGCAACTCGCAAGAGTGAGCGAATTGACAAGGAAAAACTGAAACGTGGTTCTTCACCAAGAGGTGACTCATCTAAAGGCAGTTCAGAGCCCAAGTCCAGTGCCAAGTCTCCCATTTATGCCACAGATTCTGATAGTGTCCCAGAACAGCCATTGGGCAGAACTAGAGTGCGCAGAAATGTGAAATCGGTTTATGCCACTCCTGTCGAAGATGATGCTTCAGTGCGAACTGGAAAGGAAATACCTGAATCTCCACGCCCTGGACGTAAGCGGGGTGGGGATAAAGACGCAACTCTACAGCCTAATGCAGAACAGGAGCCAAAACAGGAAACGGTAAACCGGAGTGTGCAAGGTCTCTCCAAACGAGGTCGTCCTCGTAAGCAAACAGAAGATGGTTCAGCGCCAAAGGGTGATCGGTCAAAAAACGATGCTAAAGAAAATGACTCCAATGAATCCGAAAGCGGCGAGAAGATCCCCAAAATGACAAAAGGTAAACATTCTCCGTCCAGCACAAAGGGTTCAAGTCAAGTATCCATGGCAACGGAATCCAAAGAAAGTAGGAAAGAGGAGAAAACCTTGCTGCCTGAAGAACATCAGGAAATTGAATCCATGGATGAAGAACCCTTGGCTCTGGAGGAATCAAGTCCACTTAAAGATCCTTTAAAGGTTAACCCAAAAAAGGATGACCAAGACCAACAAGGAGAAGAAAATTCTGAAAGACCATTATGTAAGGATGAAAATGCAGTGGACAAGGTCTTTGAAGAAAAAACTATCAAGAAAAAGTCAGCATCTCCAGTGTCTGAGGAGAAAGTTCCATTCGAGAAAGATAAGGTTGCCAAAGGTAAAACCAAGTTGACACGTGCTCCAAAGTCTCCAGTCCTCAAAAACCTAAAAATAAGACTTAATGTCACAGAGGTAAAAGACTTGTTACAGTTGGGAGATGAAGAAAATAGTAATCAAGAAGATCCTTCTAAAAAGGCTGAAGGTGATCATACTGATCCACCTTCAGAGCCTAATAGTTCCAGCAAAGTCCCTTTTGGCAATATTGATGGCGATGAAGCTGCCTCAGAAAAGACACCTCAGGATGCCGCGAAAAGTTTTCTTACTCAAGAGTTAGAATTGGCCCAGGCGGTGGAAAATATCGCTAAACTTACAGGTTCTGCATTGCCAGCAAAGCCGCTAACTCCACCGGTGGCACCACCTGAAGTCAAAAGTGACCCAGAAGATCAAAAACCATCAAACCCTGCAAGTGAGACAGAACTTATGGCCGCTATTGATTCTATCACTGCAGAGGATATGGCGGCAGCTATACCTCCAACAGCACCTGTTATCGATGCTGATGTGGATTCAGAACCAGAGCTGCAAGTCGTTATTCCACCAGAAAAGGATGATGAAACTGAAACGGAAGCATCTGCTTTGCCTGAAGAATCCCTTCTGCATACACCCAAAAAAGGCCCCAAGGGAAGACCCAAAACACCTAAACGAACAAAGGCCCAGAAACCAGTCAAAAAAGATGCTAAGGAAAGACAATCTGTACCTGAAGAATCACCACGTCCTTCATCAGATTCTACAGACTCTAAACTTAAGACTCTTCCTGAAGTGACACCACAACCACCACCACCACCTCCACCACCATCATCAGCTACTGCCGCTGTCATTACTGCCACTACTTGGAAGCCAGAGCCGGAATCTTCTATTAACAAGGCGTCGGAAGATAAAGCAAAGTCAGAATCATCTTCCATAGAGCAGCTTCAAGAGCTGAAATCTGTCTGCCCCCAGTCCAAGAGTCCTATCGGCCCCAAGCCTCCACAGCAGCTACCTGAAAACATCTCCCCTTCCCTGTCTCCTTCTCCCAGCCGCCCAAATATCAGGCCCATTCAGCCAAATCGCATGCCTGTGTCCCCCCCGGATTGGCATAACACGCCTAAAGACATAGCAGTTGCACTGGCACCAGTCTTGCCTGCAACAGCATTGGTAAACCATCCAAACCAGTCATTAACCCCAGAGCCCGAAAACATGGATACTGACCATGGTACTAGTGATTTGCGGCAGATTCTTATGAAGCCCAAAAATATGTCCCGACATGGCAGTTCAACTATAACTAGTAATCCACCAACCCCCCGAGACAAACCATCGGAACCTACAACCCAATCAAGTGCCATGCTCAATAAGTGTCCATTACCTGATCATAGAATGCCTACCCCAGCTCAACCAGTTGTCAGACAGCCAGCCTCCCTCCTATCTCCTGAGTCAAAGTCTGTGATCTCCGTTATTGCATCCACTGCCACTTCTGTTATTAGCCGTGTTTGCAATCCACCCGAAACTGAAGAGAAGATTAACATGACTGCTGGGAATCCCTGCGTGGACATAGCCGTGTCCAAGCAAACTTATAGGCCCAGTGTCGATGATGGTGGGTCATATCAAGGGCCATCTGTTGGCGAGGAGGGCGGCAGTGCAGGGCGCTTCATTGTTGAGAGCACCAATCTAAGCACTGGATCCAGCCCAGGCTTAAGAGTTAACACCTCAGAGGGCGTTGTGGTGTTGAGCCACTCTGGGCAGAAAATAGAGGGGCCGCAGCGGATAAGTGCGAAAATCAGCCAGATCCCGCAAGCGACAGCCGTTGATATTGAATCTCAGCAGTTGGTTTCAATGCCACAGATTAAGCAGGAGTTGTATAGCCATTCCCAGTCAGGTGCTCAAAAGGGGCCCCCAATATTGAGTGAACACGGACACTCTGGAAAGACACAGTCTGCCTCTATCAAACAAGAAAACACAGGTTTGGAAAAGATGGACTCTGTTTACCAGTCGGGTCCACAAGGAGTTGTGAAGCGTCTTCCACAAGCGGTTGGTAACCAGCAAGGAATGAATTACCATCACCCAGAGTATGTGCTAATGAAACATCAGAAGAAAGTGGAAGCAGGAGATTCTCACAGTGCAGATGGTGCTAAAACCTCTTGGCCCTCTGCCATAAGTCCTGCAATTAGTCCACACTTGCCCTCTCCTCCAGGCAATCATGTTGGTTTTGTGACCTCAACTTCTGGAGCTCCTTCCCACCTCAGTGGAGCCAAACCTGAACCCAGGTCCCCACGCAACCCTCACTCCCCCTTTCCTAAAGTGTCCTCGCCCATTGGCTCCTCATCACCCAAAGGCATTCCGGTCATGTTGCCTTCTGGCATTGCGCCAATGCAGCAGTATGTGCATCACCAAGAGCAGTCTGTCATCATGCCCCCCCACAGTTCCCATGGTGGATTAGGAAGGATGTCCCCTCATCCAAGTCACGTCAGCCAAGCCCTTCCGATGGCGCATCTAGTTCAGGACGTCCGGGTCAATACTCCGCCCCTCTCTGTGATGACCTTTGGCATCCATGCTGAGCCTCTGGGCTCCCCCTGGTCCGGTTCCCTACAGCAGCGGCCCACCTCCCCACAGGCGGTCAGCAGAGACATGGTACTCAAGGTCAACCCGGGCTCCGTCAGGGGCCACGAGGGAGAACAGGAGGAAGCCCGCCGGTTCCACCAGATGGCCGGCCGACAGGCTGTCACCCAGCTGAAGGCGGAATCTATTCAGGCAGGGTCCTCACGCGGCGGCCTTCCGTTGGATACGTACATGGCACAGAGGGACATGCGTGTGCTCATACACCAACAGGGGGAGCGCACAGCTCCAGACCAACACGGTGGACACATACAAGACTCTCTGCCCCCTTCTTCCACGTCCTCCAACATCCCCTTATCGTTATCTCCCAGAGCGCACATGTTGAAAGGTGTGTCTGAGAAGGATGTCGCAAAGTCATTGGAGTCAAAGAGGCCACACTCTCCTCACGCGAAGGACTCGGTCATGGGAATCCGACCACCCGGTTCGGCCATAGCGTCTCCCCAGAGAGTCCAGCTCATTCCACCAGCATCCAGTGGGTCTTTCAACGAGTACGCAGGAATGTACGCCAACCCAAGAAGCATCCATCAGCAGATGCCAGAGACGTCTCCTGCTGTTCTCAACCAGTCACCGGTGACCATTATGCCCGCAATGGTACGTTCACGCTGTGCGATTTAATTCGTCCTGCCGATTTTATATTTTTGGTATTTCTAAAGTGTTTTTTTTTTCTAAAAATGTCTTCCTAAATGAATCTCTTGTATTCCACAGGGTACAGACCAACAAGCCAAACAAGACGGCAAGATGACCCAGCCTGTCAACATGGTGCAGCTGCTCACGGTAAGGGAGAGCGAGTGGTCACACAGCTTTTTGGACAAAAACAAGTTTTGGACAAAAACAAGCCGTGTCTCATGGTCTTCCCTTTTTTCTCCTCAGAAATACCCAATTGTGTGGCAAGGTCTGCTGGCACTAAAGAACGACACCGCTGCTGTTCAGCTCCATTTTGTGTGTGGAAACAAGGCGCTGGCTCATCGATCATTGCCACTGCAAGAGGGAGGTGCCTTGCTCCGAATTGTTCAGAGGATGAGATTAGAGGCGTCACAACTCGAGAGTGTAGCCAGAAGAATGACGGTACTTTGCCCTCTGAGCCATAAATCTACTCATTAATGTATAATCCTTTTGTAAATGGAATGCATAATTTAGAAACTGATTCCTCTTTTGTCTTCATCAGGGGGACTCTGACTTTTGCCTTCTCCTCGCTCTGCCGTGTGGACGAGACCAAGAGGATGTTTTGAACCAGACCCAGGCTCTTAAGGCGGCTTTTATTAACTACTTACAGGCCAAGTTGGCTGCTGGTATCATTAATATCCCCAACCCAGGCTCCAATCAGGCAAGTGTCCATGTCGTTTGTCCTATAAAAAAAAAAGAACCATTATTATTATTTGTGCTTTCAGGAGCATATGTAGCTTTTTCTTAGGCTTCTTAGGCCAGACATTACATTATTTCTTTAATTTGACAGAAAATGTTGGGTACCAAAGTACTTTTTTTTTTTTTTTCTAAAAGATTTTAATTGACTCCTCCTTCTCCTTGCAGCCTGCCTATGTATTGCAGATTTTCCCTCCGTGTGAATTTTCGGAAAGCCACTTGTCCCAGCTCGCTCCTGATCTCCTCAACTGGATCTCCAGCATCTCACCCCACCTCATGATTGTCATCACCTCTGTGTGAAACTCCTTGGCTGGCACCAGTTTGGTCTTCAGATGACATCAACAGTGAGCCTCAGGAAAAGAAAGGGAATATTCTGAATCGTTTTCCTGGACCCTATTGGACATTGTTTTGTGGGGGGGGGGGGAGGGGGGGGGAAATCCCCTACATAACAAAACCTTTGTTTTTCCCCCCATATAATTTTGGATTGACTCCTCTCTGGTAACTATGTTCTCATCAGAGGCCCTCGGGGGACGGACCCTACCGGACACGTTCTCTGCTGTATTTGTATTTATTGGGAGTTTTATTTTTTATGTCAGATACTCTGAAGGACAATAATTCAGGACATTTAAACAGGAAGAATGAGTGACTAACTGGGTGGCCTTTTTTTTTTTTTTTTCTTTGTCTTTCGATGATTGTCCGATTCAGTTCTTCACACACAATGATCATAGGTGCCGTTGCGCTGCGATGGCTAAATAGACATTTCAAGGTGTATTTTTTAAGTACAGTAATTATGTGCACACTTCCTTGTCCAGCCTTTCCTTTTTCACAAGAGGAAGAATTCACTTCTTAATCTATGATTTCTTGAAAAGAGGACCATGTCCATTAAACCGCTCCTTTGATTGAACCAGATCTGCTGTTTCCTCATCACACTACTGAAGCAGACGAAGCTCTTGGATCTGCCTTTGCGTCGAACAAGCTAGTTTGATTTGGGAGTTTTGGCATACTGGACATTGTAAATATTTTAAATATTTAAAGCTTCAAAGTGGATCTTGGACAGCCTGATGCCGGGACACTTCACCTTGTGGACATGCAGGAAGTGTGAAATTGTTGAGGGATATTGTTGATTTTTGGGGTGTAAATACTTGTAACACAGAAGGTTGGCAGACTCCTGGAGTTTGCTGATGGCACTTCACATTTTGTAACTCGAAATAAAAAAAAAAAGATCCAGAAAACTTGAATATTAAGTTGCAATCTTTTATTTCATGAATGTTTTTGGCTGGATCTTGTTGTATAAAATGTACATAAAGTGAAATTTAACAAAATTCGAGATTAAAATTTGACACTTTTAGAAGGTGTGTATTAAAGATTTGGATCATTTTTTTATGGCTAATTAGTGCTGCAGTGCACTGAATCCCATACTAGTACATGTGCATGCATAATGACGCATAACTATGGAAGAAGACAGAACACACAACTCTGGGATAGACGGTCATGTGAAAAAAACATCAAGAACGGATAGATGGTACAGTTAGCTTCCTTTTTCTACATTAAAAACGCACAGGATAATATATAAATGACTACAGGTTCATTTTACACTTGGGTTTGCTCCTGCTTCAGGTCAACACTGGAGCCAAACAGTGCCACCAGCTGGTCCTCATACTGGCAGATGTTCCTCTTCATGATTTCCTTACAAGGGCCCAGCAATCGCTCAAAAGCTTGGATATCTATTACTATGGAGACAGAATAAACAAAAATAATTAACAGCACTGTCTACATCTCTCTTGATAGTGTAGTCTACATAAAATCAGGCAAAATTGTTGACGTATGAGCAACATCTTTCCGATTGGGAAATGTTCACCGTCAGTGGTGAACAGAAAGTGGAACTACTGGGCTTTGGATAATTAGCAGGACCAGGTGACATGGTCCTGCAACGTGTTAAATACAAACGCACCCAAGCATTTGGTCACTCCAACGGCATAGACGGACGCGGCGCGCGGTTGATTGGTGACCAGCGCCAACTCCCCAAAGTACTGGCCTCGGACGCAACGGGCAAGCTCCACCTCCGCATGATCCAGCTGGCCAGCCGTGGTCTGTAACAGGGAAAACAGATGAACCCGACCCCAGGTAGTGTCAGACTCAACGGACCAAAAGACTTAACATAGGGCCTTCTGGACCTCTTCATATAAGCCAATCAAAACCAACGCACTCTGCTTTTGATCATGATCTTCACTTCGCCCGACTCCACGATGTAGAAACAGTCGGCCTCCTCCCCCTGCGAGAGAACAGAAGAGCCGAGTGTTGTGTCTGCTTGGGGTTCACCTCCAGCCACCAGTACACACAGCGTCAGGCGCGTCAAATCACCTGTGATATGACGCGTTCATCGTCATGAAACAGTCTTGCTCCCAGTATATCCACAATCTTCATTCTTTCAGAAATCTTGGCGAGGGTAAGGACACAGATGATGCATTGATGGAACAAAAAGATGACCAGCTATCCGTGTGTTCACATTACCATGTCCTCTCATAGGGATCAGTTGAGAGTGTGTTAAGTACCTCAAGCGACGTCAGCAGAGGAACACACTCTATGAAGGCCTCGTACAGCCGCCTCTTCTTTGCATTGTTTTTCACGATGAGCCTGTGAAACGTTGCACGATCCTAAAGGACACACAGAGGTCATATCCTTGGCATGCTTCATGTCCTATTGGTAATGCCGTTCTGGTTCAGTGGTTCAGCCGCTGAGTTAAAGGTCCCGTTCCCCCCCCCCCCCTTGCCGGTTCCCCCCTACTCACCAGGCCCCATAAGGCGCCGTCCTGGGACGCGGTGATCGTGGCAGCACGGGGGGTGTTGTACATGAGGGCCAGCTCACCAAAACTACCCTTACCATCGTACTTCCCGACACACACACCCCCACCATCCTTCTGCACGTATATGTCGAACACGCCCCTGGGGGAGAGGAGTAACGATTACTACCGTGATTGGGTTAAGGACGCACTCAGAACTTTTGAACCATTTAAAACCTGCAAACCTCTCTACGACATAGAAGTTGTCTCCGTCCTCTCCTTGGTCGATGATGTGCTCCTGGGGTTTCACCAGCACCTCAAACATGGCATCTAGCACCTCGGACAACTGCTCCTGGAGGACGATTCATACATGTTATATAACCTTGTTTTGAGGATCTGTGGGGCAGGTTGGTGTAGTGGCTAGGTGCGTTCGACTCCCAGCCCAATGTTACTGAGTTTGTTCCCTATGTCCGCGACTGTAAGCGTCATTAAGCCCCCAATGATATGTATTTGAAAACAAGGGTGCATGAACTGTCTGCTAAAGCTAAATGACTAAACCGTAATAGGTTCAGATGTGTTGAGGTCAAATCCAAACAAACAATCCCATCCTGATTCTTCATAAATAACACCAGCTCCAGTGCACGGGGGCTGTACCTGGTCCAAGGTCTTAAACAGCAGGATGTCACTGCAAGCGTCCTGCAGTCTACGGCGCTGCACATCGCTCTTGGGGTGCACCACTCTGGGGTCTGAGTCATCATCCTCTTCATCTGGATCGTAAGCCTCCGCACACACTGGAGCAGAAGCACGTACATATACTGTAGCATAGCAATGGGGCAGCAACACAAATGCATGTGTGATGGAACGTGAGTGGTTAAGGATGACACCTTTTGCCCTTTTGTGACTGACCTGATGCTCTGCGTTTGTATTTGATGGAACTCGACTCTGCAACATGAAACAATATCTCAGAATGACGGTTCTCGTCCATCAATCACTGCACATTTACCTTTAGAGCATGGCCCATTGAATGCCAGGAGAAGACGAACGTTGAGGCGGCGTTAGAAGAGGTAAAGAAAATCTAAGAAAACTGCCTAATGATACTCACCGACGACGCTCTCCTCCTCATCCTTCACGCCTACATCTGGATGAGTCCTAAAACTCACCCTGCTTCGTGACGTTCTAGCAACGCCTTCCTGAGCCTGGGGCTCCTTCCCCTGGCTCTCCTGAATGCGTGTGAAATGTTGCACGGCGAACTCCACCAGGTCGGCCGGCTTGAGACGGAGCACCTCCACAGTGTATCCATGCAGCAGCTCCTTCAAGCCAAGCGGTATCTCCACTGGGCTCATCGTCAGGCTTTCCATTAAACTGAGACGGATAAACGAGAGAACAGGCCTACCCGGGTCCCAGGCGGGAGATTAAAGCTGTTCATTGTTTTTTTTTCTTTTACATCAGTCAAGCTCCATACCCTCCCTATCCAGGCAGCTTATTGATCACTTTATTTAGAACAGCCAATCGGAAAGTATTGATCCCACCCAGCCCCTTTTTGTGTGACATTCTAATTCAAAGAATCGGGACACATTCATGATGCGGTTTAGGATGATGCATTATGTTTAGGATTAAACATACACACATTATGCTTTGGAATGTAACTTGACAATGTAACAAATACAGAAACATGAGGATTTCCTAAAAGGCACCATCAGAAGGGATCTTTGACAAATAAAAAAACGACACAGGATGAGTTTCATTAGTATAGTTCTGTAATTGATTTGAATATCAAGACATGATGTACAGTATGCACTTGGTGGAATGTAACCATACATTTATTGTTGTTGTGAAAATTATACATGAACACACACACACACACACACACACAATGCACCTTTTCCCTGATATTATGTACATTTATATGCAGATAGGAAAAGTAAGGCACAAGTTCGGTTCACTCGTTTCCTAATAAAAAATAACATTTTGAAAGCAACAAATAAGGAGTGAGAACGTTTCTGTGTGTGTGTGAACAGACATATGATTGGCCTTACAATTGCCCCAATGACAGTATATCGTCTTGCAATATGAACTGATCACATACCATGTTAACTGCTAAAATCCTGATAAGGGGCGTTCATATCAACCTTTCATATGCGTGGGGTTTGACAGTGATGTGTATTATTGATGTTTTGTACCTGGATGTTCAATTTTCCTGTTTTGCTTCTAAGATACAGACGAAAGGCATCAAACTTTATTCACAAGTTAGGGGCTAACCAGTTCAAAAACTTCATAGCAAACTCAAACCCAAGGAAGCAGGCCTACAGAGAGATGGAAAGAGAGGGGCAGAGAGACAGAATAAAAGACAGATCAGTTTAGTCTCCAAGAACGTAAAACCCTGTAAGACTGTTATAAATACATTAATAAATACACACCCATACTTAAAATCCAATCTGGATTTGCTTTGATGCAATACATTAGTATGCCTCATTAATGATATAATTAATGACAACATTGTTGACTTTCACGTAATTTAATCTATTTTAAACCTGTTGTTATCGACTAAAAATGTCATGCTTCATCCATGCTTTGCCCTCTTGCCCGGCAAACTACGCCTTCACCACATTCATTCAACGTTCAAGCACTCACTGCGTTTGCTGGGAAGGCTCGAAGCATCACGGCGGTGAAGCCTTTATAGAGGGAGCCCACCCCCTCTTCCCTGATCAGCTCCCTCAGCACGTCACGCACGCCGTTAGGGTACATCCCTTCAGCAGCTGTGAGGGGGACAAAGATACGGTAGGGTTGAGGTGACCCATTGTCCGCGTTTACGCGTCGTGTCCCGGGGGTGATGAGCCTACGTCGGCAGACCTACCCGTTTGGTAGCGGGACTTGAGCACATCAGGTGGAATGGCCACAGCCCAGTTGAAGACCCCCGCCATCCCACCGGCAAAGAGGATGCTGGGGATACTGAGCTCGTTGTGACTGTGGGGAGACAGAAGAGCACGAGAACGGGTGGGCTTCAACACCGGCTTCAACATCAACATCAATCATCAAAGGAAAGCAGACGTCAATTATGTAAACAAGAAGATGGCCGAGTATGGTACCTCTTTCCTGCGGGCGTGAGCAGGTTCTTCAACCATTCATAGGTCATGAAGTACATTCCACTTGCCGGCAGATCTGAGCAACACGAAACGAGAAATACGGTTAGGGGAATGTTGAGGAATTCTTTATATTCCGAAGACAATGAGACTCCATGTGCAAGACTGTATCAGTACCTCTCATGAGAGTAAGGGCAGTGCCTTTGTAAATTCCTCTTATTCCATTCTGTTTGTACAGTTGTTTCACACAATCCATTGGCCCTGCATATTTCACCTCCCCAGATGCTGCCTGGATCTGTGTGTGTGCGCACGCGACACAAACCACACATCAATTACTCTTCCCCACATCGACTTTTTCAACCAGAGCACATTATTTTTTACAAACCATACACAAGGTGCAAATCCACTTTCTATTGGTACATGAAGTCAACCGCCACTGACCTGGAGCAGACATTTGATGCGCTCTCCTGGAGCCATGATGGCGGTGGTGAAGACACCGGACAGCATGCCTGCTGCGAAGAGCTGGGGATATCTGGGGAGAAGGAGGGCGCAGGTGGCTTATTCATCCCATACACGAGAGAGAGAGAGAGCGAGAGGGAGAGAGAGGGAGAGAGAGATCGATAACAAGTCGAGCCGTTATCACCTACGTGAGGATATCGTCTGGGGTTTTCTGCTGTAACTTCTTGCCAAGGCCAAAGCCGAAGAAACAGACCGCAAACATGGGCGTCACTCCAATGATGGGAGCAGCCATGCCTTTGTAGAGGCCTTTCATACCCTGTGATGGAAGGGAAACAGTGTGAGTAGGGGGCCAATGACCGCCTTAAGAGAGAATATAGGCTACACGTATTCAATGTTCTTTAGTGAATACAACCTTCATTTATTGCAAAACTCTTCACCAAGCCGTTAGCCTGACCAGATGGTATACTGACCTCTTTCGCGAGAGTCTTTCGGAAACAATCGATGGTGCCGGTGTACATGAGTGACTCCCCGGGTTTAGGCAGCGCCTGAGTCTGTAATCGCACCTGACGGACGGGAGGCAGATGTACAGTAACCGAGCCATAACGACGTTCACCACATTAAACACATTAAACTGATCTTGCCTTGTGATTAGGGTTTGTTATGCGAGTTGAAATGATGAACACTGATGTATGACGTCTATATCAAAAGCACAGGCAACTCATTTAAAACCCTGTTACATAACACAAGTATATCCTAACCGTGCCAATAAATGAGTGACTCCAGGTCAAAGGGCTGCCATGACTTGTAGGCCTGCTAGAATGATAAATGCTAGCTAACCCTTTCTATCAAATATGTTCTTATAATAAGCTCTGCTTCTATTTAATGTTTCGTTGTGCAACGTGGATAGAATCAATTGATAAGAAATATTTAAAATGTACAGTATGGCCGCAATTAATGCAGTTCCATATTCGGGCGCTTTGGACGAGTTATTAACTCACATATTCTAATCAAAGCATGAATGCTGCAAAACAAAACGGATTACTTTAATGGTATCCAGTGGATGACCGGCGAACACCAGACACACACCCCCGAATCCTCCGGCGAAGAAGTTCTTCCCTGGACTTATTGGCTGAGCCATAGTGGCGTTCTGAAACACACAGTAGGAACGGAATTAAATGAATGAACGAACTGTCGCACGACTACAACCTTTACACTAGTTAGCATTGTGCAAAATAACAAACCTGATGGGTTTTATTTTTCGTGAATGTATTTCCTTCAGCTGTCACCGCTGTCGCAGCACTGCACTAGAACGACCGACAACGAGACCTTTCACCCAAATAGCTACCCGGATGTGTAAGACAGTAACACACCTGACGAGTGTGCTCCTTTTTTTAGTGTCCGAGTTGGATTGGTTGGGCATAAAAATTGTAAAGTAGTAGTAAGTCAACGAATTGTACGAAATGTATTCAAATATTTCCACATTTAGCCATTACTATTTTATTGGATTCAACATATAAGGAAAATACAGTCAAATAGCTCACTCCTTGACAACCATTTGTATTGGGAAAATATAATTTTATTAGTTAAACAGTGGAAGTTCCAGGTTAACACAAAGGTGAACACAAACACAGAACCAGCCCTCTCCCAATCATACAATGTAAACAAGCAACAATGTAGGCACACACTTACTCTCACTCATCTCAACACACGCCTTTAACACTTTGAGAACCCTAAACAGATATCAATGTAGGGGTTGCCACAATTAGTTTCCAAAAGAAAATGCTATATCAAGGACAAAAATAAGTTAAGAGTCGATTTAAGGAGTGATTGACACAATACTAGGAGGTATTAGAAAATATAGAGATAACAGATATGTACAATTGAAACTCTAGCTGATGCATTTATCTGTAAGAAGTATCACATTTCCCCATCATATTATCTAAAAGGACCTCTCCCAATGAATGATGTCAGATATGATCTAATTGCTGAAGCAGTTCAGTCTGCAGAAGTGGTGCTGTAACAAATGTTCTGGCTTTATTGTCATTATTCATATATAATTCAAGTAATTACAATTGAATCCTGTGTTGTGTACCACATATTATTCATAGATAAAAACACAGGGTTTTCCATTGATTGCTTGGGCATTATAACTCATGTCATCGAAAGCTTGGCGTCCATATTTCTTTTCGAAAGCCATGATAGTTGCTGGTTGCCGTGACTGCCAATATTAAGTATGTTATGGCAGAGTTGTTATGAGTTAGTAGTAAGCAGCCTTATTGCAGCAGTTCCACATTAATAAAAAATGAAGATAATATCTTCTTTACGTCAACTATCCAAAACTTAATTTCCAATTCTTTCCCATGCTGTTCAGACGCAATGACCCAACTGTGTTGGTTACACTCTCAAAAGCTCTCATTCTAATTAATTTGACACATTATATAACATGTTTTCTACTTTAGCTTTTCAGCTCAAGCATACAGTACTCTGTTAAGACAAAGAGGCTCTTAAATATCACTTTCCAATAAAGAGAGCCATTCAAGCATTTGCACGATGGATGCAACATATGATTCATCTCCAGTTATCCTCCAGTTATTCAGCATTCACTTTTTTCCTATCAAGCGGGAAAATTGCGAACCATAAAACATCTTTTTGCACAACCAGCCATCACAAGCGATGTGCCGATGTAAGCCGTCTTGGGACAGAACAAATTGGCAAAAACAAAAATCAATCAACCTTTACATTAGCTCCATTTCTTTTTGTTTATTCCAGATGGGATCGCACGCCCTGATGCGATAAAACAGAGCAGGCTGGCGGGTTGGGTGGTAACGGTAGCGATACGGTTACTTGTGGCTCTCGCTGAGCTGTGGGAACTCCCTGTAAAGCTCCTGTACGATTAGCTTATCCATCTGTTTCGCCGTGGCACCGCCGTCCACGGCGTCCCCCTCCTCGTCCGCCTCCTCTCCCAGGATCCTCTGAAGCGCCGCCTGCAGGTCGGGCAGCCGGTGGCGGTGCTCCAGGTAGTCGGTGGAGCGGACGATGGAGTGCATGAGGGAGAGGTACTCCATCCGCACCTGCAGAGAGGAAGGAGAGGCGTGAATAAAACGTGAGACGAGCGTTTGGCTCAAGAGAATCAAATCAAAAACAAGCTGACGTCGTGCAAGCTTCCTGGGATGGGTTGGGGGTCGGGAGTTCATAGCTGGGAAATGAGTTGCTGAGTGACTGCAAAAAAATAAGTGCTGCACAAGCAAGTCACCAAAATAAACAGGAATGTCTAATCAGAACGGAAGGCTAGTAGATCCTTCTTTTTTTTTTTTTTTTTTTATATATAGTGCATTATAGGGAAACACAAAAAAGACCATTCAACACAAAGGAGAGGTGGGTTTTCAGATCACACAGAGCTCGGTCTGTGAACAAAAATCTGAAAAGAGTCTGGGCCGCAAAGGATTTCCAAGCCTTAGAGGCAGTGTGAGACACATTAGTGGGTAGAGAGAGAGGTAGTGACAGATGGGAGACGTGATGCGGGTGGGTGGGTGGGCGTGTTGTAAATATGTCACAGGACATGTCAAACACAGAAGCGGTGAGCTGGTTGTGTTGACCCCGGCTCACCTTGTCCCCGGGGGAGAGGTCAGATATCTGTCGGACGGCGATGTCAATCATCACCATCATGTCAGTGCGGTAGAAGATGTCCGCGGACTCCCGGCTGGCGAACACATCCTGCAGGAACTTGAGAACGGAATGCGGGGCAGGTGGGGTGTGTTTGAACACACACACGGGGTCGTCTGCAGAGGCAAATCGGCGAGTATATGTGAGCGGGACGGTTGGTAGAAACATGCGGGGATATCGTACGGGGAAAGACGCAGCCGTGCTTTGCTTCTTACCGCCTCGGTTTAAAAGCAGCAGTACTTTTTCCGAAAGTACTTTCACATTTTTCTTCATCAACTCCTGCATTATCACGTTGGCACTAGGCACTGAGGGGGGAAAAGTACAATTGAATATTCATTTAATTAAATCAAAGACTCGCAGAAATCTCACATAAACAACAAAAGAACGATTTCCAGGCACAATCTCTGCTATTACAGAGCCAGAGATTTAAGTCGAGTGCCACTGAGGCGGCGCGCACCAGTGTGATGGAGGTTGAAGGCCAGCAGGAGGTTCAGAAAGAGGTCAGGGAGCTGCTCCGTGGGGTCTGAGGGAACCCCCTCCTCCACCACCGTCAGCAGGAACTCCACAAACTCAGCGTTCAGATGTTCTGTTGAAGGGAGGGAACCGGTGTTGACTTTATAAGCAGAATGCATCAAGATATGTATATTTCAGGATGGGGATGATAATTCTATTCATCTAAATTATTCATGATATGTAGGTAGTCACATGATTTTTTTTTTTTAATATATATATATTTTTTTTTTTTACAATGGCCGGTGTCATGTGATTTGGTCACACTTGGTAAAACCCCTGTTTTAGTAGAACTTCCGCCCCGGAGATAAAAACATTTGCAGCCTTTGACACAGCCCTCGAGCAGTACTGACTGAGCGGCCATTATGATTGACAACCAATTGTTTGTGTGTCACCCATGACCAAACACGGTAATGTTTAAGGATCTAACACGTCGATAAAGACAGTGTGAAAAGACACAAGTGATTACACAATCCTACATTTTTTACCAGAATTATTATGGCTTCCTTATTTACAAAATAAATAAGTAAATGCATGCCTTGTGAAAAGAAATTATGCATAATCCGTTTTGTGTAAGCTGCAGTTTGTATTTTGGGTGTAGCCTAAATCAATGAACCGCTTCGTTGACGTCCCAAGACGACGCTAGTACACTTCCGTATATAACTAGATGTATTATTAATAGTAGTGAAAAGCAGAAGACGGCAAATGCAGAGTTCTTTTTCTGTTAAGAGTGCGCTGCACTCATTTTTCTATCAACATTTTTAATCTAGAGTAAAAAAAAAGCATTGGTTCATCGAATATTGATGACTTCAAATCCCTATCCCTAATGTTTACACACAACCGTTGTGTCATATTGGTGTCCATACCGTAGTGATGATATGGCACTTGTTCGCCCATAGAGAAGATCATGGAAAGTACCAATGCTGTGTAACACATCTTCTGGTGCTCTGAGGAGGGGAGAAACATATCAACAACGATATCCAACGGAGAGATATATCTATGCAAGAGGGTGCCTGTGAAAGCATGGATCCCATTCCAAGTACGGCCTAGTCACCCTGTGTGGGGCTCTGCAGATCTCTGGCCAGCTCCATGGGCAGGATGGAGTTGAGCAGGGTGGAGATAAGGCAGGCGTCCAGGCTGCAGATGGCCCCGAACACCTTGAGAAGCAGCAGGCGCAGGGACACGCGGTGCTCCTGGACGGACGGACGGACGGACGGACACACGGACACACACACACACACACACACACACACACACACACACACACACACACACACACACACACACACACACACACACACACACACACACACACACACACGGCAGTTGTAAATTCAACAACCAGAACATTGGCTATTTTTATTCCAAAATATGTAACACAGCATTGCAATCCTGTGTCACAAAATGACATAAAATCTGTAAAAAAATAAATAAATAATCTGTTTCACTGAAAAGAAAGGAAAAAAAAAAGCTCAATACAGTTGAATGACTCCAAAGAGGGTCATGTTGAACGACAGGAAGAGGATGGTTTACCATCTGATAGTAGGACACTAGTGAAAGCACCGGCTCTGAGTGGTTCTCCTTGCACATCCTCTTGCAAACCTCTGGATCCGCATCAGTCTGCAGGGGGGGGGGGGAACACACACCGCTTTAGTTGTCCATAGCAACACATAGAAGAAACAACATCATCAGTAAAACAATGCAACCGCCACTTAAACTCTGAATGCTTTGTAAGCGGGTCACGACCACAGTGTGTGTGTGTGTGTGTGTGTGTGCGTGCGTGCGTGCGTGCGTGCGTGCGTGCGTGCGTGCGTGCGGCGTACCAATATCTTGAGGAGTTCCTCCAGGTAGCAGGAGATGAGTGCGTGGTCCTCGTGGAGCGCCCAGCTGCGCTGCTGCGAGTCGTCACGGTGACGGGCCAGGTCGCTGAAGATCACCTCCAGGCGCTGCTCGTCGTGGCACACCTGTCCCTGAGGCAGCGCCGCGCTCTGGTCCTACGGAGACACCAACACGACGGCCCGCTCAAACGCGTTGTAACCGGTATGGAGAGCACACAAACCTACCGGGTGACTTGGCGTACATTAGGGCTGATCGATTCATCTAATTCAAACCTACGTCGCAAAAGTAATACAACGGGATTTGCAAGCTGCAAAGCCTGACATTAAAAATAAATAAAACGTATTATTTATTTAAAAAAATCATGCATCAATTCATCTCAAACAGATGGCCTGATAGCCACATAGAGCAGTTTATATGTTGACTTCTTCAAATGTTGTGTTGGTCACACTATAGAATGATCTATTGCTTGTTTACTGAATTATAAAGAACATAAGGAGCTGTAAAAAAGAAAAATTGCATACTAAATCACAATCTAAATATTGGTCGAAATAATCTCTGTTCGGTTGTTTTTGTTCGATTCGATCGCGCAGCCCTAGCATACATCCGTTCACACAGCGCTGAGCGCGTGCCGTGTCGTCAACACTAGAAGACTGCGGCATTTCACAAACGGGGTTCGCTCGCTGCGTCAAACCCGCGCTCCTGACCTTGCTCTCCACCAGCGACATCAGGACCTTCTCCAGCGCGGAGGACGACCGGGGCAGGGTGGTCTGCAGGTGGCCCACCACCACGCCCACGGCCACCCGCGACAGCTCGTAGCTCAGCCCCGTGTTCTTCCGCACCAGCTCGATCAGCTCGGCCCCGGTCGTCATGGGGACGGCCTCGGAGACGGCGCCGGGGCTGCCGGGGGGGCTGCTCTCGGCGATGGAAGGCGGGGCCACGGGCCACTCGTTCTCGGGCTGGTCCCCCTCCGCCGCCGCCAGGGACGGCTGGGCGGTGGGGGGCTGGGGGGTGGAGGCCTTGGGGGTCGTGGCCTGGGGGGTCGGGGCCTGGGGGGTCGGGGCCTGGGGGCCGGTGGGCTGGGGGGACGGGGGGGGCTGCGGCGCCGGGCTCTTCCTGGCGGGGGCCGGCTGGGAGGGGCCCTCCGGGGCTGCCGGGGTCTCCAGTGCCGGCAGGGCGGGCTTCACGCGACTCGGCACGGGGGGGGGAGGGGTGCTGCCGGCGACGCTGGGCAGGCTCACGTCGGACGAGACCACCGAGTGGGAGGAGCCGGAGTTAAGCGAGGCGGAGCTTAGGGAGAGGGAGGGGCACGGGGACGGCGGGAGAGAGGACACCCTGGAGGGAACATCTGGTTCTGCGGAGAGGAAAAGGGAACAGACTCAGACCGGAGGGTACGGGAGGGGGCGGGGGGCGGGGGGGGGGGGGGGGGGGGGTTGGGGGTAGTTTGTCCTCCGGTTACACTCCCTTAATAAACAGCAACCTCAAGCTGCCTAAGAATAGCATGCTTCTTAAGCCTATAGCAGCAGGTAACAAGAGACTTGTAACGACCCCGTTATCCCATAATCAATCCCATTTCCATGACTCGATCACGGGATCACCCGCTCGGTCTGACCTGGGCGTCGGCTGGCGAGCTGCTTCTCAGAAGGGGGCGGAGTTACGGGGGCGGCCCTTCGCACCTGTGGCGGCACCTGCAGCGTGCGACACAAAAAATCGGTCATTGCGACGAATCACCGACGGAAGCATCTCAAAAGCATTTCAGTACGCTGCTTCGTGTGTTCGACTGTACATGTGATATAGAGGGTCTCGTACGTAAAAGCCTTGGTCTCCTTGCATGTTGTCCAGGCTTCCTGACAGCGGCACGCTGCCCTGGCGCCCATAGCCCGGGTTGAGGCCGTTGGGCGGCAGAGGGGATTGGCTGAGGGAGATCTCACTGTTGGAGGACGGGATGCCCTGCTTGTGACAGGATGGCACCGGGCTCCGTCTGGCCAGAGTCTCTTTCCTGTGATGGATCAGCTTTCTGTAAGAGAAGGATGAGGGATGGTCATTTTTTAAAGGGAGGACGGTGTCACAGCGTTATCTCTGATGCGTCAGGGTCAGGTTTTTCGCTGAAGCGGCAGATTATCCGGAACTGGGGACTCACTGTAGCACATCTCGTTGCTCCAAGTTATATTTGCCTCCGTTTTTCATCGCCACATTATGGACGCCTTCGATGGCTCTGTCGATGGACTGCAACACATCGTCCTTCTCTGGCGCCTATGGAACAATATGCATGAGGAAGTGTGAATATTTAACACCATGGCATGAATAATTTCATAACTGGAGTGGAAACAAAAAGGAACATATTTTTGCCTTGGGGCAGAAAGGACTCACTTAGGCTACCAACTAAAAAATCCTGGAAATAATGTATGGATTCAGACTTGAAAAACAACATGATTTCAAAAGAATCATAACCTAGAAAAACAACATAAGAATGCATTCCCAGCCTGGTCTGAGTCATCTTCCATTAGTATGGCAATCATGTCGCAAAACTCAAGTTCCAACTGGTTTTAAGTTTGGGTGGTGAAAAGAATGAGCACGTCTGCTCAAGGCAAAACCACATTAGGCAGGATGAACATCGCTACCTTTATTAGATCATTGTGACATGATATGGAGGTTGCGTAATAAACATTTGAATGCACAAATTCATGTCGTTTGGATGCAACATATCGGAACTGGTTCTGCCACTTTCTTCTGGGATCCTCGCAGTAATGACAGACGTATTGCCCGTGACACGGCCGCACGGCCAGAGATGCACATTCACCATCCACGGATGTCGCAGCTAACAACTCATGCCGGCTTTTTGCAGAAGGCCACATACCCCATAGTGTACCCAGCAATAGGTAGATACTTCCCATTACATTAGGGAATAAAATCACGTTGTTATAGATACTGGATATGTATTCCCAACACTCAAATCAAACTTATAGGGCCTGCTGCGTACACATATTGCGGTGTCCAGACCAATGTGCGAGGAAGTGATACATATAAGTGTAATGTAACGTGCGCACAAAACACTCACAGAAGATGTATGTTTGGAGGCTGTCTTTTATCCTTACCTGGATTTTTTCGATATAAGACGCCGGGATGTACCCGGTCTCGCCAGTGCTGCAGCGCGACCCGAGCCACCAGTGTTTATTGCTTCTTTCAAGGATTAGAAAGCTTTCTTCAGCAGCGAAATGAAGCGAGTTGGGCTCCGTGGGTCGAAACGCATAAAGGGAGCGATACATCTTTACCAAATTAATCCAATCCAATGTCTCACGGCATATGGCGATTTTTGTTAAAGTAACCAGTGTCTTTATTTTCCCCTGGAGATCCGATTTAAAGGGAGTATTCACTGCATGGCCTGATCGCTGCGTCTATTTACAACGGAGGTCTGACTTGCCACCCTGCCCAATAAAAACCGCAGGGGGCGCACGTCAGGAGTACGCCCCCTAGGCTGCTTAATCGATGCCAGATTAAAAAAAAAACTTCACAACGTCTTAATAACATTTATTAGTATTTAACTGCTAAATACGAGGCACTTGACATTTGAAATTCACAAGGAAATAATCAAATAAAATTACGTTATACAGGAAAATGACAGTGTTTACTGGAAAAGATGACAATTTTGCCTTCGGCCGGAAAAGTGCGCTTGGTGTCACACAAAATGTCTTCCCCTTCCCCACTGCGTTACAACCGGTTACAACATCCCCATCAATATGGCCAGCGTGATGTGTGCCAGACTTCTCCAGAGATCAGCACGGGGATTTAATTTATACAGACAGACAACCACTGCTTTTTCAAGGTATCTTCTGTTTCTTTTATTATTCGCGTCCGGCCGGACAGTGACGCGTTGTCTGTGTGTCCAAATGTCCTTGTAGCGCCACATGCCTTCCATAGGAGTTATGTTATTGACTTTCAGTTGAATATCTAAGGTTATCATTTGAGGCATTTCCCTGGAAAAGAGCATTTGCGTTATGGTTTATTCTGTGGTTCAGATAAGACATAGGCTATGTTCCCTTTACCTTGTGTTCGTTTATTGTGTTGGTGCACAGATGAACAATGATATCATTGTGGTTTCAGAGGCTGAGAGGAACTAATATAATGGCCATGGTTAATAAGGCACACACACAATAGTTCTTAGTACATGGTCTTGTGAGGTCCTAACAGTGGTCTGTTTGTTAACAAGAAGCTTCCCTTAAGCTTGACGTTATGTATGCTATGTCTTCAGTGCTTCACCTCACATGAAGTCTTGGCTCACTAAAATAATAAATGTCACTTTTTTTCAAACGTTTTATTACAACAAGCCTACATGCTAACTCCCTTTTTACATTTCTGGCCTTGTCATTTCCATCCATTGCCATGTACCACATAATGGGGCATTCTTCTTTAATTGTCCGTTGTGTCGCCTAACAGAGTCTTCTTCATGCATCATGCGTTGTGTCTCCCAGTCCCTTCCAGTGTCGGGCTCACCGGCTGGGACCCGGCGATGACGAGCTGTACCAGCGCACCACCGTGTCCATCATGCAGAAGGAGCCTGGCTCCTCCATCATGATCCACGGCTACAGCACCAGAGGGTTCAACATAGACGACAACAAGGTGTACGGGCCCTGCGCTCTGCTGCCCCCCGCCATCCTGCAGTGGAAGGTACGCCCTGGGTTTTAATGTTTAACTTTCTCCTGTGGGAAACCTGCGCTATGTACTAGTTACTTTGGTTGTCGCTGCCATCCGTAATGTTCCTGGCGTCTTATTGTTACGTTTTCACCGCTGTCAACACCTTTTGTTCAAAGGTCGTTCAGAGAACCTTTGCACTTATTTTTATTTTAGTGGTTTTGATCTCAAATGTCTGTCTGTCTGTCTGTCTGTCTGCAGGTTGGCGGCCACGAAGACATCTCTGAGGAGAGCGTCTCACTCTTCCACCTGCTTGAACCAAGGATAGGTATAAACAGCTGTCTACCGCAGAGTAAAAAAACATCCAGTGTTACCTGCCAAAGTTTACCCTCCCCCCAAGTGGTTTTAATTACTCCACTTTAGAGATGAGGCACAAATATAAATGTTTGCCATACTTGACAATCAGGGCAATGCGACTGACTTTGCCAATTTATCAATAGATTGTTCTGGAGCTTGTGCAAAAAATATATAGTATATATATATATAAGTGTTTTATAATGCTTTCCATAACCGGTTCGTGGCACAATCATTAGGGAACATCGGTTTATACCCCATTCATACGGGCAGAGGAAGCTAGTTCCCCTAAGGATAAGATTGTGATTGTGTGATAGTGTCTAATGAGTACAGTTTGGGCTTCTATCTGCATTGAGTTGCCTCAATTGAATAATGTCTCACAATTCACACAGAGATGCTGATACTGGGAACAGGATCTCGGACGGAAAGAATCAACCCTAAAGTCCTCGCCTTGCTGAAGAAGAAAGGCATCGCTGTGGAGGTCCAAGACACGGTAATGAATCGCAAGCATGCCTCAAAGTATGAAAATATTCCATAAAGTGAGATATAGTCCAGTGGTAACGCCACCACACAGCTCCTCTGGTCTGACTATCATCTCTTCTCTCTCTTCTCTCTCGGCACGCCGCGGCGCTCCAGGCAAACGCTTGCGCCACCTTCAACTTCATGATGAGCGAGGGTCGGCTGGTGGCCGCCGGCCTCATCCCGCCGTCCGTCAGCAAAGCTCTGGAAGTGCAGGAGGAGTAGCTACCAAAAATGACTGATTCGTGACAGATCTTCTCCAAGGGATTCAAACCAACAAACCATCCCCTTGCCAAATCAGAAACTGTTCCGTGACTACCTACTACTTCCAGGGGCCGAAGAATACAACATCATATTCTGCAAAATCTATTATCACAAACGAGGATTTCTACATATAGTCCTGAAAATATGTTGTAATGTAGATTCAATTTAAAATCAGCTGTGACATCCGAGTTTAGATGTCACTGTGTCGATGCTGTATAGTCGGCCTCTCTTCTGAAGTAAGGACTATAAACGTGTACATGAGTAGTCCTGTTTGGTATGTGTAGTGCTGTCACGTGAAACGACCACATGTAGATGAATGTTATTTGTATGAGGATCAATGTGTTTCAGGGAAGTCTGTTCGAATATATTTAAGTATATTTACTGTGTATATTTATAAAAAAAACGAGTGACAAGAAAGTGTCTTTTATATAAATCTAGTGGAATGAAAGCAAAAGTGGAAAGTTAAACGAAAGCACAGCAAATGTTTCATTACTGTATAACCATGGTGGGTGTTTGGACTGTTCAATGGAATAAGCCCTCTAATCTCTGGCCCCTACCAAGCCCTTGTTTGCAGTACAGTTTGGAATCCTATCCTGATATGTCCTTCGAGAAGCCATAAGCCTTATAGACGCGACTACCCATAAATCCCTAGACATCACAGGGATTCGTCTTTAATCCACTCTTTCGATGCACTTTAATCAGTGTGCATCGTTTGGGCCCACACACATTTGGCAAATAAATACACTGACACTAGTTCTCAAAATATAGCTGTACTTTTGCGGCGAGAAATGTCTTCAAATCTTGTGTAAAATCATGGCTTGAGATGTTTATAGGACGGTATGTTTTTATTCACTCAAATCCAGCGGTGCACATTTATAAAAACAATGTTGCCCCATGCAAATACTTTACTGTGGCTGCCATCGCTCTATGCTCCACTACAAAACACCAAAACACCTTGCACTTATCAGCTGTATTACAAAACACACTCTTAGAAACCTTGCACTTATCAGCTGTATTACAAAACACACTCTTAGAAACCTTGCATTTATCAGCTGTATTACAAATCACACTCTTCAAAACCTTCCATGAAACAAAACGCAAAAGAAAGTGATCAGTTTTCTTCTGAGTCTTCAGGCGTTTCTCTGCGTGTCTCAGCAAAGCAGAAGTTGGTGCCTGTGATTCTGTGATACATATCTTTGATGTCTTCGAACTCTGTCTCAAAATCTGTGGTTGCATCATACGAGCGGGTTACAAATATCTATAAAAAGGTATACAAAGAAGACACAAATGATCAACACTGACAGACAGCATTACTTTGCTAAATGTATAATATTTTGTCCATCACCCAAGTAGGTTCGGGTACCCAGAATGACCCGGTCATACCTGGCTCTTTGCTCCGACCTCTGAGGGCACCACAAGGTTTTTAATGGAAACAAACCTGTAAAACAAACGTGAATCATCAGATGTCACCGTCTTTATTTTTAACTATATTACTCCCATAAAAATGCACTATTTTAAATCCAAGTGGCTGAACAATCTGAAAGTGAGGACAGTATCAGAAAAGCCAGTGAAGGCAACGTGACACGACCCAACCTGAATTACTAGGTGGTGGAACAGACACAGAACAATACTGTCCTAATGCTGTGTGTAGCGTGGTGTTGCATTGACCACGCATTATAATATCAAGAGTAACAAGCGTTGACATAATAAGATGAAACGTTGCGTTGAATACTTTTGCAGGATGGGCTGCAGAAGTTCCAGTGCTGGTTGGATCTCCCTCTCTGGGTTGCTGGTTTCTATGGTTGTAATCACCGTGGCGATGTACATCCCCTCTGAAGCCACGTTGTGGGTGCAAGATACCATCGATATGGAGACATCTTAGAGAGAGGAGAGAAGAGGTTTCCGTTGTGGTTCATGTCTTGTGTCGTAATGTGTGTGTGTGTGTGTGTCTGCTTGTGTGTGTGTGCGTGAGGGGGGGGGGGGGGGGGGTGTTGTGTGTGTGTGTGTGTGTGTGTGTGTGTGTGTGTGTGTGTGTGTGTGTGTGTGTGTGTGTGCGTGAGGGGGGGGGGGGGGGGTTGTGTGTGTGTGTGTGTGTGTGTGTGTGTGTGTGTGTGTGTGTGTGTGTGTACCCGACTTCCGGTGGAGCTGTGCTTGAGGGATGATGATGTGACAGGAGCTGGCCTCCTGGGTGTGTTTGATTGGGTGGTTCAGTATGCAGATGACTCGAATGACGCGGCCCACCCTCTTCACCCTGTGGGGCGCGTAGCTGGCGCCGCAGATCAGCTGCTGACAGCGAAACAGCTGGAAATCGACACGGAAGAAAAAAACGTATTTGCTGCATATCATCGACATGCATATTATTGATACAGCTGTTCACACATCTCACATTCGTTTCTACATTACAGCTGTTGGTATTATTATTATTGTTGATCTATTTTACATACGTCTCCTTGAGATTTCACCCCTGTAACTTTTCCGTCTTCCATGACGATTTCGTCCACCACCCTGTTGACCATGTAGGTCCCTCCATGCTCAGCACTCAGTCTGCAGCACACAGGGTACTATATTATACTAGTACCGCGCGCAAAACGTCTTCACATCCATGTATAGACCATACAGTATAAACAGGTCAACCTCACCCTATGGGGAGACCTTGTTTCAGCATACTGTGAAAATGATTGCATTTGTGTGTGTGTGTGTGTGTGTGTGTGTGAGCCGTGTTCCTCTACGTGTATTGATCAAGTGTGTGGCAGGACCTTGCAAAGCCCTGGGGTAGTTCCCCCAGGCCGTTGACCGGGTACAGGTAGGGGCTGCTTTTGACACGGGCCATGGACTCCAGGTACATCCTTATCCGCTTGATGCTCTCCGTGCAGGGCTGGTCTAAGGAACTACATGGAGAAAACAGAAAAGAGTGGACATTTTCAAACACAAAACTTCAAACCTTTGGTTTTCTTTTCCCGTCATTATTTTGTGCATTGGTGTTGGGAGTTCAGTATTACTGACTCCTCACTGTGCTGCAAAGCCATGGCGTGGACGGCGAACTCCATGACCTCCGGCCCCAGGTCAAAGTGCTTGAAGAGGTCTCGCGTGGTGGTCTGCGGGGGGTCGATGTCCTGGTACGTCCGATAATCGCCGACTTCAAAGTTGAGGATGAAGTGGAGAAGCTTCCGGAATCTCCGCTTGTCAAACATGCCCAACAGATCTGTAAGGATGAACACAGCCTCGATATATCAGTGTGGAGGATCGGGACTCCTCCTGTTTTTTTTAGTTATGAACGCAGACGAGAAGATGACACCTGAATGAAGGGCGTCCTCTTCGCTGGCCGGCACTAGGTGGACTCTGCCTGCTTTGTACACATAACTTCCTTCAATCACTTTGAAGTCCAGGTAGCGCATGACATCCGTGTGGACCAGTAGTTGGATCATCGGACCTGACCGCCAACGCAAAATGGGAAGCATTAACCAATGCAAAAAAAATAAGGCCTTCGTAGTTAAGATAAACTTGACAGAGTTGCACAGTGGGCGTTGCCTCCTATTCTCACCATTCACAAGGAAGAATTTAGGGATGAGGTCAACATTCCAGTCTTTCCCCCGTCCCATGGATGGAGATGGGGGACTCGGACACTTGAACCTCTTGTACAGCTGTGGGTGTGGATCACAGACATTGCATCACTGGTCAATAGAGACAGCACATAATATCCTACAGTGTTTGTTGGTTCATTTGTTTGCTGCTGAACACACACCTGCTCAAGGGGAGAAATGGAAGCGATCTCTCCCCCAAAGTATGGATTCTTATCAATGTGAAGAACTCTTTTACCATGCATTGACAATAGAGCCGAGAGGATACATTCCTGAGAGAGGGAGAGGGAGAGCGAGAGAGAGAGAGAGAGAGAGAGAGAGAGAGAGAGAGAGAGAGAGAGAGAGAGAGAGAGAGAGAGAGAGAGAGAGAGAGAGAGAGAGAGGAGAGAGAGAATTGTTTGTGAGACGCAAGATATTAAATTAGTTTAAAAGAATATGTGATTTTACTAATGATGATAATGATGCTCAGGGCTGTTCTTACCTTAAGGCCTGTTCCAAGAACAATGATGTCATACTCCTGCATTGTAGCAAAGCGAGTCTCTAGTCCTACAGATCCACTGTCCGTCTAATACCTTTGCTAGTTGGATATGTGGGAGGGATAATAGCTGAGAGTAAATGCTGTGCGTTCCTATTTATAATAATCTTCTTAAGATGGACATCGCAGACGGTGTATCCTACTGTGTGTGTGTGTGTGTGTGTGTGTGTGTGTGTGTGTGTGTGTGTGTGTGTGTGTGTCTGTGTGTCTGTGTCTGTGTGTGTGCGCGCGCGCGTGTGTGTGTGTTTGTGGGCAATGTTTGTGTCTGTAGATACTAAGTAGCTGTTGGTTTTATTTTCGATAATATTTAATAATGGAATGAAACAGCTAAAATATATTGCTCAAAAGTAAACTATAGAAGCCTATAGATTAAAGCCTATTTTATTTAAATGTAGTGGATTTTATATAACGTGAATAATTAACTCGGTGTAAAAAAAAAAAAGAGGACATTGTTATTTTTTTGAGTTTGTGTTTTATTAAGCGCTGATATGACTACATTACCCAGCATGCCACGGGAAGAAGGGCCGGGCTGTCATAAGCGGGGAACGGGGTCGCAAGCCGAAGTGAAACTGTCGCAACGGATCGGACCCATCATCTGTAACCCACACCAACGCCCGGAACTATAAGTTGTGCACAAGGCGTAAACATCATTGCACTACCTATTTTCATATCTAGTGTATACATCGTTGCACTAGGAGGACCATGTCTTCCACACCTCCAGTAAGTTGAATCTCTTTACTCAAATATGGGTGTAGCGGTGACACCCTTCATTCCTCACATTTCAATGCAATGAAGAAATGAAGGTCTGCGGAGCTGCACTCAATACATCTCAATAACTCAATAAAGTATGATGGCATTTGTTGCTAGGTGTCATCCATGTTCGGCGATGAAATATGGCAAATTGTTCCAGTCAGATGAGAAACAAACCATTCAATGCTATATTGCTGATGTCTATCAAACTATCTTCCATTATGTCTTGATGACTTTCACTGGTCAATAGAGCTGGTGAACTAACTGTATTTTATGGGACTAGTATTACCTACATAAAGATTTGTTTCGTCATTAACAAGGACTGCCCCTGAGGATGTTTGCTTGTGTGTAATTGTAATACTGGGTCATAGTCATGGGTACCATCAGTGTTTTTAATAGGATTCTCTAAGCAAACAGTGTAAAGTTAATGACAATCCCCAACGGTGCCTTTCTGTTGATCACATTTCATAACAATTTCTGGATCAACTGCTCAATGAGCTGAACTAGGGCAACACAGGCTCAAACTTGCATCACTTGCATCACATCAGATCAGGTCTTAAATGAAACGTTATCTTTCACTTTAAAAGCCTATTGACGTTTGATAAATAAATTGGTTTCCATTGGTTTCCACAGGTTTAGTTTGAATCCAATGAATTCCGATACACTTTCACTTTCTCTTTTTCTCAGTTTTCAGGGACGGAAAACTCTCATAAGCGTGTATCAAGCCGCTCCAATCCTGGGTTTCTTGAGCGCCTGGGGGACACTGCGGGGGGGACGGTGCTGGGAGTCGGCCTGTTCTTTGCATCATTTTACGTTCTCTTTACCAATGAGGTACGAGACTCTAAACATGAAACGACTGAACCCAGTCATGTTATATACCGAAAACAACTCTTTTTTTAATCTTGTGTAAATTACCATTTCCCTACCCAGGGAAGGGCGCTGAAGACGGCATCTTCACTGGATGAAGGCCTTTCTCTGGTGGTGTCCCTGAACCCCTTCTCTAATATTGACTACCAGAACAACGACAACTTGGTTCACCTCTCCGCCAAGTTACGGACATTGCAGGTACGTCTCATTTAAGGGCCAGTCATCTTGGCTCTTTTGCTTTTGAGCCACTTAATCCATTACTGACATTCTTTATGTATATTAGTTATATTTATTTGTAGGTTTCTATCACATTATAATTATAATTATAATTATAATTATATATTATATTCATTCTTTGTCCAGCCCCTGCATGATCCAAACTACAGAGTGGTGGTGCAGGCTGTGCAGCTGAAGAGACAGGTGGAGATGTATCAGTGGGTGGAGTCCCATGACAGCAGGTTTGTCAGGTTTCATCCTACTGCCAGTACCAGGTCATAGGCCTACAACCAGGGGTTGGGCAGGGAAAGAAACCCCATCAGGTTCAACACTGAATTAAATGTCCTGTTCTGTGGTGATTATTTTCAGGGACTACCAAGAGAATGGAGAGACCAAAACAGAGACAACGTACAACTACAGTGAGTGTTTCTATGCTGCATATGTATATTTCTTTGTATTCAGCAATGAGCCACAATATGCCAAACTTCCTTTGTGGATCCATGTTTTGAACTACTCCTCTCCTCAGACACAGAATGGAAATCAGATTTGATCAACAGCAGGCACTTCGATAAGGAAATAGGTCATGAGAACCCAAGGTACTTAAATTATTTTAAATTACCGAAAGTTTCATTCAATCTTGAGAAATGTATGATTAATTCTTGTTCGTTTTCTACTTTGCTACAGTGCCATGGCGGTTGAAAGTGTGACTGTAGTGGCTCCTGAAGTCAGGGTGGGCCCATTTCTTCTGTCTAAAGGTATTCCTCTAAAGAGCAGACTGAAGCCCTGTGTACCATCAAGCTTTATAACTAGTACGTCTACTATGTCAAAGCCTACGGCCTTTCTACTCCACAGGACTTGTGGAGCAGATCAATAACTTCCAGACGCTGCGGCTGAAAGATTTCCCGCCCTTCGAACCTGGCTCCTTTCTCACCATCTATGAGGACTATTTCTACCACACCCCATACCCACGTAGACCGGAGGTATGGGAAACAATGTAAAGAATGTGCTGCATTAATTTGTGCACGCATGACTGCCGTCTCAAGTTCCACCACATCTGATGCACTGTATTTAGATACTGCTGTAAATATGTACTCCCTTTCGTTGAGGGATGAATTTTAACTTTGTGCTGCTGTCGTCTGTCAGGTAGGAGATGTGAGGGTGAGCTTCTCCTACGCAGGGCTCAGTGGGGAAGGGTCTTATCCTGCTCCCTCTGAGACGGTGAGTCGGTCCTAGCTTCCAGATGTCCTTGTTGATCCGTCGACTAATCATGGGCCGTTTCTCAATACCAAGCACGCAGACTACGTTCTCGCGGACTTGGAAGTACGTACTTGGCAAGTCCGGACTTTCAAGTACGGACTTCCGAGAACGCGAGTACGCACCTGCAATTGGAACAGCAGCGGACTCGATGATGCATTCTGGGATACTTAACGGTCCCAAGTCCACACGAGTCACCTCCGATGCGTCCTCGGTGGAACGGCCTCATCGAGAACGCATCGAGAACACACACGGGTTTTACGACTGTACTCGCGTACTCGCGTACTTGGAATTGGAACAGTGCTTGGGCTACCACTGATGACGTTTATCGAGAACGCAAGTACACGAGAACACACAAGAACGCGAATTGAGAAACGGCTATGGACTTAAGATCTCCAGTGTATTTTCAGTATACATGAGTGTATATATAAAGTTGTTCTTTTACAGAAGAAGTACTATTCTATCCTCTTTTCATGTTCATGACTGTTGACCTCAGGTCAGTGTGGTCGCCATGCAGAGTGGAGAGAATCTGAAGTCCTATAAGACCAGGTCAGGAGACCGACTTGAGTTTCTCTACCTGGAGGACCTCTCGGCACAGGTGGGTCTACTCGTCATACATCCTCTGAGATGAGTTTCTTGCGGCGTGATTGCGACGAAATTGTTTACAGCAGCAGGTTCAAGTTGTGAAACATTTCAACTGTCTACAATTGAATATGTTGAAAAAATGTTGAATACATTTTGTCCCTAGGAAGTATTTGAGAAGGAGCACCAGTCCAATGCCATGAAGACATGGGGGCTGAGGTTTGCTGGCTGGGCTCTTATGTTCCTTGGTATCAGTTTGACCACACGCATTCTTTACACACTGGGTAAGCATTTGCTGCTATGGCAGGCAAACAGAACAATATCCTATTGGTTTCAGGATCAGATTATTGATTTGCCCTGTGTTTTCTCCACAGTGGATTGGCTCCCTATTGTCAGAGAGCTTGTTTCCTTGGGGCTGAAACTATTCGCCTTCTGCATCTCCTGCTCACTCTCCCTTCTCGTCATTGCAAGTGGTTGGCTATTCTATCGGCCCTTAGTATCCCTGGGTCTGGTAGCTGTAGCTCTCCTTCCAGTGTTCATTGGCCGTGCTCGTGCTCCAGCCAAGAAGAACCAATGACATTCAGGCTCATGTATTTTGTCTGCTTTTCATTCTGTAAACTCGCCCAGAAAATTGGATTTGTGGCGTTGATGACTTGCCATCAGAGATTTAGACTTGTTCTTTAGATTGTTTTCGTTAATTTTGTGTTTAATTCAATGCAATAAAATAGAGAATAGAAAGAGGTTCTTTACTTAATACTTTTAAATGTTTTGCCAATCAAGTCAAGAGGGAATTTGTAGGTAGGGTGTTAAATGTTAGAATGACATTGTAATAATCTTATTCTGCACTTATTACTTTTCGTCACTAAATTGCATGTGCCAAAGAAGCCTTTTGTATTGCAAATGTTTGCGCTTGCAGGATTTAAATAAAATATATATTTTTACTTCTCTGTGTAAATCCAGCCAAAGAATAAACTCTTAAAACACATTAAGCATTCATTCAAACTCATTCATTAATGCAAATTATCTCAAAGTAATTTATTACACAAAAACACCAAGTTACATTTGTGTTTTAACAAAATGAGTTTCCAGTCTTCTCAGATTTGTGCATGTGATCATAAAGCACATAGGTTTTAGTTTTTTTTCTCAGTAAGAAACACATTAGAACTCAATTTCGAGTTCATGGGCATAACTGTTTCTTCAAATAATGAATGACTATAGGTCACAGTGTAGAGGTACTTCACCCTCCTAGTTGGCTCTTGGAAACGTTCCTTTAGAGCAGCAGGAAGGGCTTAAGCACTTTATGCTGTTGGCAGGTATGACACCATAGGTCCCCTGGCTGACCTCTTGGATAGCATGGTAATTGTAAAGAAGGTTGCTTTCAATATGGCAAAATGACTCAGGTTAAAAGTACAAAAAAAAAGAAGTATTTCTCATGACCTCAAAGTTGAATACTGACAAAACTACTTGCTTTAGACAGAAAATAAAAAGAATTACACCTTTAGTAAAAACGGGTGAGCACAGTCTCTTGTGTGGATGTGTTTGGGTAGGTCGTGGGTGGGGGGGGGGGGGGGTGGTCGGTTGGTTCCTCCCTCGCGTTGCTCCCCCTCCACACCCCCACGTCAGGAAGCAGTGGCCCCCATCTACAGCAGAAGACACTTGTTGCTCTTCTTGCCCCGCCGGGCCTGTAGCGCCGCCCTGGTGGCCATCTCAAACACTTCCCTCACGCCATCCTTTGTTTTCGCAGAGCACTCCATATATCCGAAGGCACTGATCTTGTTGGCCATGTCACGGCCTTCCTCCGGTTTCACGGGCTCCTGTCGGCGGCAAGAGACATGTTAGCGTAACTAACTACACCTGGCGCTAATGCTCCCGATATTTATACTCAATGTGTTTCTAAGTGCGTTTGTACGTAAAAAAACACACTTTCTGTGTACTTTTTTGACGACGTTTACCTGCTTCATCTTGGCGAGCTCCCTGCGGGTGTGCTCGTCGTTGCGCAGGTCTTTCTTGTTTCCCACCAGAATAATTGGAACGTTAGGGCAGAAGTGTTTGACCTCAGGGGTCCACTTCTCAGGGATGTTCTCTGAGAGGACGAAGGAAAACGCAGAAATGTCAGCGTCGACCGGCACAGACGTCAGACGTGAAAGAGGTTTGAGCCACAGTCAGAGACCGTCGCCATGTTGTCTGTGCATAAACGGCATGTTCGCAACCTCTGGTATTTTCTAAATTAATTCATTTGGGTTTTAGGTGTGTCGTTGTTAATTAATCACTACCATTTCCACATTTCTAAATGGTGATTACAGGCTCCTTAACTGGCCTTGCTTCTATAGGGATTACGCTTCTATCAATCAAACAATATATGTCCATCTATGGTCATCCCTCAACCCAGTTGATTCTCTTGTCATGGGTGTTCTTCCTTACCAAGACTGTCGGGGCTATCGATGGAGAAACACATGAGAATGACATCAGTATCTGGGTAGGACAGTGGACGCAATCTGTCGTAGTCCTCTTGACCGGCTGTATCCCACAGTGCCAGCTCAACCTGCATGCAAAAAGTGAAAACATTATACAAAGCCGAACCCTAGAAAAAGTGATTTGTCAATGCATGCATTAATCAAAGCACTGACATGTTTTAACATAATGATACTGTCAAAATAGAGTCAACCAATCGAGAGGAGACATGATTGAAAGGAAGTCATCCATACCTGTTTGCTATCCACCTCAATGTCAGCAACATAGTTCTCGAACACAGTGGGTACATAGACCTCTGGGAACTGGTCCTTACTGAACACTATGAGCAGACATGTTTTTCCACAGGCTCCATCCCCCACTATGACCAGCTTTTTTCGAATTGCTGCCATAACTAAATTGGGAAAGAGGAGAAATAAAAAGAACAGGTTATGAAGGGAGGTTTTATTCAAGCCAATACAAAATACAGTAAATGAAGGGCTATTAATTAATTGTAAAAAAAAACAAAAAAAAAAACTGCCACCCCCTCATGAGACAAACAACGATTCCTTAGGCGACTCTAATTGAAGTTTATGCTATGAATTTGTTTGGGAAGCCAGACAACAGCACAGATGGGTGTTTTTTCAGACTGAGAGGGTCACCTCGACACATCATTAGGGTAACGATTGGTTAACAGATTATCGGTTAAACGATTGGGTCAATCAGTCCTTGCACTGATCACAGTTCAATCACCACACACGTAACAAGTCCCAAACAAGGACATGGTTTGTCTATTACGTTGCATGTGGGCAGAATGACCAACGTTACGCCACCATCGCCTCTATTTTACCACCCGAGGAGGATGTTGTTTACCAAAGACTGCGCTAACGATAGCCTGTTAGCAGTGGACATCTTTGCCTGGTTTTAGACAACATTGTCGTGCCACTAAATGTTAACGGGGTGGCCCACGGTGCGAGTCGGGCACTAACACGACCCAATGTTGACACATGTTTTGGACCAAACGATCAGACACGCCCGGGTTACTCGCGACGACGCATTTCGACATTTCGATCGCAAGGCTCGGCTAACGCAGCTAGCAAGACGGAAGTGGAGCAGAATGTACTGTTAGCTCCGAGGCTAGGCGGCTCGCGCTGTAAAGCTCGTACAATCACCAGTTTACTGCGGCGGAGAAGAGTCGACGCCTCGCGTAGACTTGGTATTGCAGATCGCCCAATGGCGTGAAAGACGGTTCTTACCTACAAATGGGTTTTAAAGCAATATTATTTCCCGATATATTTGACTGGCCTTCTTCGTCGCCGAATAACTGCGAGACTGCCTGTTCTTGGGTTTGCTTGGGGGCGGGTGGTGCGGGTGGGGTGGGGGCGGGTGGGGTGGGGTGGGAGGCTGGGGGCGGGTGGTGTGGGAGGCTGGGGTTGGGTGGGGTGAACGTGGAGGCTGGAGAACAAGCTAACCCTATGTGGGCCACTTATCAGACTGTACACTCGGGGCTACTCATTCAAATCTAATAATAAGAATAATATCAAAATAAGACGAAATTAAACTCGATTAATAGCCAAATAATCATCATCAAAAATCGATCAAAATATTTTTTATTTTGTTCTTCCTAACTTATTTCTGTTTTAAATATATCTGAAGACTGAATGTTCCCCTTGCTGTAGTCGTATCTTAGTAATTTACTTGCTCTTTGTCATCAATTTATTTTTAAATTTTTTAATTCATATCAACTGTAAGGTGACTGAAGATCTAAAATAAGAAGATTTATCTTTATATATAAATATTCTATGAATAATAAAAGAGAAGTATCGCATTAAAGAGGGAGATCGAACTGCTGGTGTGGTGTAATGGCAATGGTTCTTCTTGCTCTAATCCTGCTAAGAGGCTTTGACTGCTATAATCCACTTCTTCTAACTTCTGCTGGTGTATTCTGATGATGTAGGCTATATATATGACGTTTCCAACCAAACCTATACTATTGCAAAAGAGAACACTAAAGGGTGATTGTGCAAAACCTTGTCAGCCGTAAAAGTGAATGCTGCACCAGCTGAATATGGAGCTGACTCATAAAAGATCACTTCTCACATTGCCCTATATCGCACAAAGAAACACTTCTACAGGGGGATTACCATCCTAAATCTTCCCTGTATTATCTGGTTTGGAGATCTATCTATTATCCAGTATATTAGTACACTAGTACTATAGTATTTATAGACCCTTTGTAGTATAATGTGTTAATAACTTCCTTTTAAGCTCATGTGAAAAGCGTCATTTTAAAATAGGCATAGTAAAAATCTGGAGAACTCGCCACACATATACAAGCACAGAAAACCTCAAGGAAAAAGGTGAGCATTGTGTAAAACAGCAGCCCTCAGCTGAGTTTATTCAGGCCTGGTTTGGGTGAACAATTCACATGTGATACAGAGACCACCAGGTTAGAGTTGGCTTCTAAGTATGCAATATGAGATATCACAGTCACTGTCTAGATAGCAAAATACAAACAGGCATTTCTTGAGTATTTTGCGTAGTTCCATTATTAACCTGCCTGACTTGATATAGAGTACCCTTGGCTTGAAAAAATACGAAACTGTAATGTTTACAGTTAATAGAGACTTCCTTGTTACAATTTCTAAGAACACATGCAATATACTTATTTCCTTCCATGAATGGTAGAGAATAACAAGACTATTAATAGAATCAAGTCATCAGGAAAATTTGAGTTAGGACTATTTGTCGATCTCTGCCAAGTTGTCAATTGTTAGCACTAGTTGGCCTTAACTCTTAACTTTCTATAAATATTGTGAGTTATACTTGCAAAATGACAATCAAAGGTTCCAAAGCATCTCCGATGTAAACCTATCATTCTTGGAGGATCCTGAGAGCAACTATAGATGGCATCACAAATTAGTGTTGGTCATTACTTTAACGTATGTAATATCCAGTTACAGAGATAGAGTACGTATACAGCGACCTTAAAACGATTCCCTTCTGGTCTATGAGAGGACATAACTGTCAAAAGGAGGAAGAAAGAAAAAAGCAGTTCTGGATACACTGGTCCACTGGCTCATGTGTATACTTGTATGCATGTCTAGCTGTCGTCCCCGTTCTCTTCTGCCCCCTTGATGAGCCTCTTGTTGCCCCTCTTCCCCCCCGGTCCTCGGGGTTTGGAGAAGGCCTGCTTCAGGGTGTGCTCCATGGGATGCACCTCCTCGTACAGGAAGTCTTCTGTCAGGCCGTCCCCACTGTCGATCTCCATCTACACACACACACACGCACGCACGCACACGCACACACACGCACACACGCACACACACACACGCACGCACGCAGACACACACACACACACACACACACAATAATGCTCTTAAAACATATATGGGAATCTATCATATAATTTACATTTGTAAATAATGTACTGTTAGTGGACATCATTTCAATGACATGTTGTGTTTTTCCCGTGCGGTGTTGTGCGAACAGGCTGCCCTGCACCTTTTTGGTGACCTCCAGCTGGTAGTCTCGCTCCACCTCATCCAGTAGTCTGTTCTTACAGCTGGAATACAACATGCGTTCCTTGATACTGCAGCTGTACCCAGGCATCGAGTAGATAAACACTGAAAGAACAGTAAGACACTGGTGTAAAGACCTGTTGATTTGCCACTTTAAAGCGTGTAATGCAACACACTACTTTAAATGGACAAAGGAGCGCCTACAAGGAAAGCACATCCCATCATGCCCACACACTACATCATTCTTTTATGAAATCCTCTGTTTAACACAATGTCGATTCCTGCAATAGCTCCAATAGTATCCTAGTTCTACGCACACGCATGAACGTACGCACGCACGCACGCACGCACGCACGCACGCACGCACGCACGCACGCACACACGCACACACACACACACACACACACACTCAGGGTTACCCAAGGCGTCCTGAAGCTGGTCTTGGTGGGAGTGTTTGAAGACGAAGAAATGGTATCTGGGGGAGTCGGTGGGAATCCTGTAGGGAAGCTCTCTGGTCTCCGTTGGGTTGGTGTGGACCAGCTCGATCGTCTCCCTCTCTACATCCAACCTCTGCAACATGTACAACCAGTTACTACATCTCACGCAATACTTTGAAAGAACAACATAAACAAGCAACGTATGAATTTAATCAACATTGCTATATTCCATCATTCTTTTTGTGAACGTGTGGGGTGATAGTGTCGGGGAAGATAACTAGTGAGGTCGACATGCATTCATCATATATATTCGAATGGTTGCTAATTGTTGGGATGTTAGGAGCTGCTGAAATAATGGGGAATACTTTCAACTTCTGCCCCTGGAATTCTCTTAATAGGTTAAGGTATACAATACATGATCATAACATTTTTGGACAATTTAAAAAATAAAATTGGAGTACTGTCCAAGTCTTTTACTACTTATTTTATTACTGCTTACATTTTACTCCTTTTTATACTTGAAACAGCTGGTTGTTGGATAGGCTTTAAATCATTGACTGAATAAGTAAATGAGTTCACAGCTCACCAGTTGGATGCAGTTGTTGTGAATGAGTGCACAGCTCACCAGTTGGATGCAGTTGTTGTGAATGAGTGCACAGCTCACCAGTTGGATGCAGTTGTTGTGAATGAGTGCACAGCTCACCAGTTGGATGCAGTTGTTGTGAATGAGTGCACAGCTCACCAGTTGGATGTAGTTGATGCGCTTCTGCTTGAGCTGCCTCAGAGCTCCTTTGGCCTCTTCTTGTAGGGGGAACGCCAGACCTTGAAGAGTCTGTGGCCTTTTGTCTAGGCCAAATTCCATGGTCACCTGCAAGAAGTGTTGGAAAAACCCTCTAAACCAATCAGAATGGTGAGAACAATGTCAAAATCACCGCCTTAAGCCCATTGGACGACCAGAGGTGGCTGCGTACCTTAGCCCGTCCGGTCGGAGTGATTCGCCGGCGTTCATCCTGCGGATAGGATGAACAAGGTGGTTTTAATCTCCCTCACTCTCCCACACATTATCGTTCTCTAATTCTCATTAAACACAAGACGTTAAAACAAAGAGTGTCAACTCACCCAGACAACTTTGTCCTGAGTGGAACAGAGAGAGGTCATGCATGGTTAATAAAGCATCCTAGAGTGTGGGCTACGTAGACAACAGGTATCTTGTTGTAGTGGAGTATAGTAGTGTCCGTGTATTGGGTTTGTACATCGTAACGTCACATCACATTGACCGTCTGCATTTTTGGAAGCATAGGATAGGATGGAATAATAGCTGTACTGCTCATTTGTTTTGGTCATTGTTTAGTAATTATTCGTAAAATGATTAGTCAATATGGGAAGACATATTTGCTGTGTTTGAAACTGCCACAATGTTTCTCATGCAAGGCAAAATGAAGTTTTCATTAGCTTAGGTTACAGTAGATTAACATTGATTTAGGATGTTACAGTCAACGTGATGTACATGCCCTATAATAGTGTGCATTTAGCGTACCTCCGTGGCTTTAAGTCTCTGCAACTCCTGCTCGGCTAGTGTGAGGGGTGCAGGTGAAGAACAGGAGGCCATGTGCCGCAGGTACCCCTGGAAGCACAGGTCGTCCTGCAAAGACCAGCAGGGAGAAGCACAACAATCAACACATCAAACAGATGGATGGACTGATGGATGGGCAGATGGATGAGTGGAGGATGAATAGGATTGTATTGATGGATGGATAGTACGTTTATGGACGGATGTGTTTCACAAACCTCGATTGTACCAAACATTTCATCTTTGATATGACCTCCGCCAAACTCTTTTTTCAGTGTGGCTCTGGTAGCTGCGTAAACCATCTTCTGCCTCACCTGTCACGGTCACAGAAGAAACAGAAGAAACGCAACAAGACCGTCACTTCATCATCTCATATCAAATAAATGAATAGCTGATTAACACCAGAACTGTACCCATAACTACACCTCCAGCTCCTGTATAAACTCTGCTGCTGTACCATCAATGTTTCTTAATATAATGTAATGTACTAATTCTGACATATTGTTAAACAAGTGTGAAATTAAATGCTGACTGATGTGTACTGTCCCTGCCAAATCAATCTTAAATAAATAATCATCGAGTCAGTACGCCACATTAATTCACATACTGGTGATGAGTCAGGTGACCACGCCATGAAGACCCATTCGTATCCATGTGCATTCTGGGTATCGAGGCGGTAGAGGATGAAGCAAGGGTCACCAGCCACAAGCAGGGGGAGCAGCATGCTGTCGTAGTCCTTGTCCCAGCGCTGTGTTGGCTCTCTGTAGGAACCCAGCACCAATTCCTCTGGAGACAACAACAACAACAACAACCCTGTCATTCACATCGGGGCTTACGCCTCAAACCTAACGCAGAGACACGACACCGTTTAACTGTTGAGTGTGATAAAAGAAAAAGCTGAGTACCATTTCTGATGATGATCTTCATTATTCTGATGGTGCCTCCCCTTGCCCTGGCCAGAAACTCTTTGAGCTCAGATGTTGCTGAAGTAACCAGATATAAGGCACACAAGTCAAAACTAAAGACGGGGAGGTATAGCTAGAGACAGAGTTTCTTAAGTAAGAACCTGAGACTACAGTCCGGGTAGAACATTTGATCTGCAGCCAACCAGACACGCTATCGCCTAGTGCGACACAGATAAGGAATGTTTATACGTTAGAATCAACATGAAGCTGCTTCATTGGTTCCTCTTTGAGGATCTTAGATATGAATTGTATTTTCTTCTAAATGGATTTAACAGAACACAAGAGAAAAAAAGCTTTTGTTTCCCCTTCAATCTCCCCATGGTTACCAAACTCAGTGGTCTCATTAATGATGTAAGGACAGGTGAGAGAGCTATGCTTCCTCCAGCCCTCTCTTTTGCACTCCAATTACACCAATGCCCTAATAAAATAACATTATTTGTGGAATATTGGTTCAACTATAGCTAATAGTGTCCACTGTGTCCATCAAATGTGTGGTCTTCTAAACTTGTTCATATCCAAATAGGTCAAGTAGACACAAATTCAACCCTTTACATCATTGCTTTGCAAATGTTTCAGTATCAAAGTAAATATTTAAAGGTATGGATGCTCTGCTGAATAATCAAGCAAATGGTATGACATTACAACGATGAAACTACCCACTATCACTGCCAATAGACTATGGTCAACTGGAGAAAAAGGACACACACAGAAAAAGAAAAACAATAAAACCTGCGAAATAAAAGTAATTTACCGTTAATTCCAGTTTGGTGGGACATCTTTTGGCAGTCAGCTTCTCCTCTTCAGAATCCTCTCCCTCTTACACTCCAGCACTCCAGAACTACTGTGTCGGCACTTCTTGTTGCGCTGCAGGGGGGGCAGTGTCTGTACTGGCAGCAGACAGACGTGGGCCCACGCGCTTCAGTGACATAAACGCCTTGAGGGTGACTCGGGAGAATCCTAACACTTGAAATGCGATCTGCGGAACTGTGGCTGATGAGTAATAACAGTCCTGTCAAGGGATAGGCCACCTTAACCACTGATCTGAAGTTCTATGCATATCAATAACCACACCATTGATGGGTGGTCAGTGAGGGTGTGAAAATCAATGACTGGAGATATGAATGCTGAGTAGGCATACATTTTTATTAATTTCATTACATGGGGAATGATGTGGACCACTTGCCATTACGACATTGAATAACTTATTCAAATATCAACTTACACAGACGTATCGTCATGATCTCAGATAAGCCATCTGGTCATGGCCATTGGATACCCATCAGCATACATTTTGAGTGACAACAAAGGTTGTAACCTTTAAAAATCATGTGCAAACAGTACAGATGACGTGCAATGATAGGAATAATAAAGGTAAAAAAAAGAAGAAAAAGCATGTTGAGTTTCAGTTAAGTTTCGTTGTAAATTTCCATGACATGTGTGGAATACAAAATATGTCTGCCTTTATATAACAATGAAAAATTAAGCTATTGTCGAAACAAATGGACCTTTGAACAAAGGGAAGAGGGAAAGGGGAGGAAGGCGAAAAAAGACGAGGACAGGGAAGGAGTTTGTCGAATTTGGTGTGACAACAGACTATCAGCAGAAGTTATTCTATACCGTATGCTCACACACACACACACACACACACACACACACACACACAAAAAGGGTCACACACTTGGGGTGAGAGAAAGATAAGTGTGTGGCTGTCCGGTGAGGTTATCTGTGATGGGAATCATCCATTATTCACTTAGTGGTGAGTACACAACCCAAGCAGCTATGCATTATTAAACACATGCCCCCTCTACTTCAACCACACAAACTTTATTTTCAGCAACAGCTATTCAAATAAAAGACAAAACCTTGATAACTTTTACCAACGTTTATTCAGTCTAGCGTCAGTCAGCCTTTGGTGGTCTCAACCCCATGCAGTTGTCACAACAATGACACTGGTGAGAGAGCCACCCGGACAATATCCATCAAGTAAGCCTGAGTGTAAGTGTAGAATCGTTTACTGCAAGCGCCATTAACACTAATCCTATTATTATCGTTAGAAAAAACGCACTCAAAAGACAACGTGATAATGAACTCACAGATCGACCGTTTGCACTCATGCCTGACGATGTGGAAGAATCTATTTTAAAGATCTAGAAAAACAAACTTAACAAAACAGAAAAACACAAGTTTGAGTCTCATAAAAACACCATTGAATACATTAAATTGTCAGTTTTTAAATAATGAAAACTACCAAAAACTTTACAAAATATATTTTCCTTCTCTGTACACAAAAACATGATAAACATGATATAGAAAAGTAATGGTTTGAAAGCATATTGGCAAAGCTGGAGGTCAACTGTACACACAAAGTGTTTCACAGTCAACCAGCAACACATCCAAATGTGTTGTTTGCATTCAAGGTGCAAAATGACGGGACAACATCCTGGCGCCGCGGGTCTATACGTCATCAACGCACGGCAGCCAAAACGTCTGAAAAATAACCACAAAACAACAAAGACAGAATTTATTTACTTGTCCATTGGTTAAGGTTAAGGCTTAAGGTATAGCATACCAAGGTGTAACGTTTGCATATGAAAGGATCTCACCATGTTAGTGCAGGCACTGGCAAATGTCATGTAGCGTGGGTTAAACTGCAGAGTGTTGATGGGGCCAGAGTGTTTCCCGTCCAGCACAGCGACCTTCATACCACTCTCTGTGCTCCACACATGCACCCTCCCATCTTCTGAGCCTACCCATCACGACACACAAAAACACAGCATTTTTAGGAATTCAAATGTTTTTTTTACAGTTACAAAAATGGACAAAGGAGCACCTACATTAATTTGGGAGGCAATTCAGGGGCTTACCAATCATGACAAACTGGGAATCCGGGGTGAAGCAGGCCTGCAGTGGTATGCCATTGCTATTGTTGTAACCCTTTAATAAACAAAAGACACGATAACAAGTTTCAAACTGAGCCGTTTTTGCAGGTGCATGCCATTGATCGGATTCTTGTCCTTACGATAATGTTCTGATTACTGTAGACCTCTTACAGAGAAGGTGTGCAGCACGGATCCATTGAAAGCGTGGAGGATGCAGATGGCACCGCCATTGGTCGAGACGAGGATCTGCTTTCCGTCGCTACTGAACGAGAGTCCGGTCCACTCGCAGACACGACTAAACCTGGTCTCAAAGGCTGCAAAGGGACCCTTTTGTACGGGAAACAAATATAGTCATAGAAAATGCATGAAGGATTGACTCACGCAAGAGGTTTAAAAACAACAACAATATAAGTAATTGTTCTTTTTTTAAAGTCCAACCCTAACCCTATACTCTTCCGGTTCAAACACCCTCATTTGAACTGTAACCAATCAGTAATTTGAACTGTTACCAAGATATATACTATGTACATGGGCATAAGCTATTCATGCTCAAAAGAGATTGGTTTAAATTACGTTTTGCATGTTACCTTGTCGAAAGCGCGGAGGTCGTACAATTTAATTGTTTGCGATTCAACGCCTGCAGCAAATATCTGCCCTTCAGGGTCAAATGAGCACACAGTCCTCCCCAATGGATTAGTGACACCCTGAAACACATGCATTACACACTCACACATTAGCTAAATTCTTGCTCTATTACCAAACACAGTAATAGCGCAAGAGGAATGCACAACATATACAATGACACAATGACACAATCTTCTTTTATATATATTTTACATATTTAAGATATCAAACAGCAGTACTTGGAACAGCTATATAACAATCAATATATAAATAGAATATATATATATATATATATATTTTTTTTTTTTTACCTAAATGCATTGAAGTGGCTGGAAATAAATATTAAAACATATATGTTTTCTGCTTTATAAGTACCGAATTTTACTTCAAGTTCTATTTTAAGACGAAATGTGAAGTGTTGCTCGACCACTCACCTGACAATTTTGAGCACGCAAATCCCAAATCCTAATGGTTTTATCCAACGAACCGGAGATAAATGTGTCGTCCACTGGTGACATTGAAAGAGCCACAACTCTGACAGCATCCACGGAAAATAAAAACAATGTAAACAATAGTATTATATTTAGATAAAATCTTTTATCTGTTAAATTGTATCATTGTCATACAACCATAGTCTTACTATGATTATCACTGATGGTTGGCACTGCTTACCTTGCAGTGTGACCAGGGAAATAACATATGAACTTGTTGTCATTGAGACACAGGTATCGGATTGTATCTGTAAATCACCAAGGTGGATAGTTTAATAGCTGGAAGAATATAACGGTATTCATTTATTTGAACTGCAGTTGGCTTGAAATGGTGCAATCATTTGGTAATGCTGGATATTTCCCAAATAGCAAGTGTTCACTTTACCGTCTAGTTTGTTGGAGCTGTAGACTGCTGTGGACGTATCTCGATGCGCGTAACGGATGAGGTCCACTCCGTACTTTTTACTGTACAGAGTCCGATTCGGTCTACACATTTGGATTCATAGAAAAAACAATGCATCAGAAAAGGCAATATTTTTTTCCCATTTTAAACAAACGCACCTTGGTTGACACGTATGAACTACTATGGAAACAACATGTTATGAACATTTGACAACAACCTTTTAATCCCATTCCCATGATGTCTTACTTTCCCTCTCGGATGTCATACAACACGATGGAGTCGTCGTCACTACTTGATATCGCACTCTCGCCATCTGGGCTGTAATCCACGCAATTCACCTTTCCACTGTTTTCTTGATAGGTTCTGGCGACCCTAAAACTTCGTAATACGCTATCTGTGATTTTCATAGTTGCGCATGCGCTCTTCAAACTGGCCGAGGAATAAACTACGGTTGGAAATGCGTCCTTTGCAGGATGCAAAGTTATAGCCAAAGGGAAACCTTAAATAAATCGTATTTCTTGTTAACATAACGCATGGTCGTATTTGGGTTATTGATGCTCTACCAGAAAGGGAGCTCAATTGGATGTTTGATTTCTTTAACACATCCACAGGATGGGCGGGGTTTATATGCCATTCAAGCGCTATGAGGAAAAACACCGGGCATTGTTTAGACAGAAAACGAGTTTACCCATCGAAAGAAAGGCGGAAATGACGAAGAGAAACAGGAAATAAGCCCATGTGACAATCTAAACAAGTTTCCCAATCCACTGTTTCAATAGTGGTACCACGATGAAGGGGTGCAGAGCCATCACCGACAGTTTCTGTAACAATTGGAGCCACGTAAGAAATATGATAGTTGTTCGTCGCCATACTAGAATAAACAACCTGCAACCCATGACTTCTGATGCAGGCCATGTCCTCTGGCGGACACTGACCACCGCTCCTCACATCCCGAGTCCCGAGTCTGAGGAGAAGTCTCCTCTGAGAGCCATTGACCTTGCAAAGAAGATTCGACAAGAGAAGAGGGAAGAAGAAAGAACCACCAAAGGGATAAAACCAACGACCACCCCTCTTCAGAAGAGGGTCTCTGAGTTAAAACAGTTCACTCAACAACTACAAAATGTGCATCCCAATGTATTGGCTAAACATCTCCATAAGACTATATTGTTCCAGAATAAGGATGTGATTGTTCTCAATAAACCCTATGGGGTTTCGGTCAAAGGTAACGAATACACTTATTTATGTAATTTGTAAAGAATGCCAATATGAAATATAAGTTATTGTAACGTGTCTACACGACATTGAAGATGGGTGTCCTTATTCTCAGATCACGGAGGGGGCACATGCATCACCTCGGTTCTCCCGATCCTCGCCAAAATGATGGATCTGAAGGGTGACTCTGAGACTCTTCAGCCCTGTCTCGGACTGGAAAAGGAAGTGTCAGGAACTCTACTACTGGCCAGGAACCACGAGGCAGTGGATCACATAGTTTACCTTCACAGGCATAATCAAGTACAGAGGAAATACTGGTAGGAGGCGGGAATGATATTATCGCTAGAATTCGTGTGCTATATGTGATGCAGTAATTGTATCGTTGAAATGTGCCTTGTCTTTCGCAGGGCCGTCACTGTTGGTGTTCCTGTGCCATCCGAGGGAGTGATTGACATCCCGCTCATAGAGCGAGAGATCGCGGGCGCGCAGCATCATTTCAAGGTGACCACTATGGCATTACTCAAATAAAATGTCTTTGTACTTAGTCAGGTGTTCCTATCAAGCATATTTGGGGAGCACCGTCAACATTTTCATTGGACCCCTCTGAAACCAGCAGCTAATGATTATGAAAACTGATTACGTGCCCATCAGTGAGACAGCTGAGATATTTGAGTCGGGCAACGTTGAAGCCGCTAAGGGAAAGTGAACATGAATTGGCGCTTAAGTATTCAGAGTGAATCCAACCACTGTAGAAAACGTACAAATAAATACCCTGTTTGTGATTTTGCATACCTTATGTTTTTGTCAGATGGGACTGAGCCCTATGTTTCGGCTCAACGAAACGGGAGAGGGGGTCAGCAGAATCCGTGCTCATCGACAAGCAGCGAGTGCTGTGACCAAATACCGTGTTCTGGACAGCCGGGCGGGCTGCAGCCTTGTGGAGCTGGAGCCACTGACCGGTACGAGGCGCTGTCTGTTATTTTATCGTCACAGTCCGTTATCACGTTTTGAAATGTGGGCCTGCATGACCCCCGTCGTTGCTCATTTCTAAAGTACTATGCTCTCCCGTTTCCCTGCTGTGTTTGGTTTCCTAGGACTGAAGCACCAGATCAGAGTGCATTTGGCGTGTGCTCTGGGTTGTCCCATTCTTGGCGATCATAAATATTCTAGCTGGAGTAAACTGGCACCCCAGGTAAGTCCAATATGTCATGGTGAAATTCCAAGTAAATCATTATCCAGGGGTTAATCTGTAGCAAATCTACCACCTTTCCATCCATCTAAACTTACTTAACCTATATATATATTTGTCTTGACTATGCTAAGGAGCAGATACATCTTTCATTTTAACTGTGCATCCTACCAGAAACACATGAGTAGTCTTTGGTTCAGTAACTGAAAAAAAAAACATCAATTTTTATTCTTAGAAGTTACCGGAAAATGTGCTGGGAAAACTGGGGTTGGAGAAGAGCAAGACCCGTAATCTTCCTCTTCACCTACATGCCCGCCAGATGGTTCTGCCCGGAACCAAAAGTCAACCAGAGATCAGAGTGTCCTGCCCCATGCCAAAGTACTTCACCAAGGCGCTTCAAAGACTGAACTTGATATTTCCTGACGAGAAAGAGCCTAAATAAAAAAAACTTGATGCTGCTCACCTAATGGGGGAATTGGGGTTTTGTTTTTAATGAGTAAATCAAAGTAATAAACGTTTTGTATAAAAAATAAAGTGTCGGTCGTCTGTAAGTTTTAGACTTTGGTTTGCTATAATTAGAGAGCCATGATTAAAATAACTTTCAGATGGCAGACATTTTGCAAATTAAATGACAATTGTAATTCTTCTGCCCCTCACCACAAATGTCTGTTATACCTCAATGTATAGAAAAGTAAGGGGTGCTACTTGCCATAAGACCTTTTAATGCTTACTGTGAAAGTTTGCTATATGTAACAAACTACTTACTAATGAATAGCAATTAGTGTTACAAAAACATATCAAGTTTATTTTCTTAAAATTGACCTGAGAGCAAAAACGTCTTACAGTTCCTGAAAAACTAAGCACTTTTATCTTGTGAACATTTTTGCCTTTTTTTGATTTTACACCGCTTAAAGATTTAGAAGCATTAGAAGAATGGCACTAATAATTGAAAGTTCAATTAATACATACAGCGAAACAAAAATGCAATACATAATCCTAAGTGGGAAGACCAGTCCGTTTTTATCTATAATGACCACTGGCACCAGAACAGGAGTATGACAAGGTTACAAGGTCAGAAAGGAAGGAAAAGGCCAATTATCTCCATAAAGATAAATAATAATGTATTCTGCACCACCCATGATAGTCCTCATCTGACCGCAATCAGGCTGTTGCCTTCTGCACTTTCCCACCTCAAAAGTTCCCGAGTTTGGTAGGGTGCGTGCTGTGTGTAGGTTGTGGTCGGTCTGTGGGATGTTCGGCTGAGAGGTCAGCACCTCCCTTCTGAGTTGCGCATATTACACATCTCACTCGAGCCAGCGTCTTGACTTGAGCAATCCAAAGACGTGCTACGTTAGCACAACAGTCAGTGCGTTCAGGCAATAGGTTAGTTTCAGTTCCCTTGCGCCGGACAAACAATCTCCTGGATTTCTCTGACCACGATGATGCGTGCCAGCATCTGCTCCACCTGCTGACCGCTGAGGGGCTGTGTGGAGTACCAGATGGGACTGTTGGGCGCCACCACGGGCTCCGGGGTCAGGTAATAGGCGTCGTTGCGACCTTTGGCACTCTGAGGGCTGGGACAGACGACGGAAGAAACGTTGGTTTTCAAGTGAACAATGGCAGGGGTTTGAGGACATCACCCAGATTCAGATTCTGAAAAACGTGAAAAATGTAACAAAAGCGACGCCACTCACCATTTGAAGAGATAAAAGTCATACAACTTAATAGGACAGCGAAGAGGGTTCTCTGGATCCTCCGCTTGCTCGTTATACATGTCGTCCGCCACTGAAAAACACGGGTCAGGACATTCAGGTGAGCATCATTCCAGAGCAAGTGTCACATGATGGGTAAACATGGCAGAACATAAACATGAACGCATAATAGCCAACCTTTCTGGCCCAGGTGGTGTGGCCCTTGACCCTTCAGGAAGCGGATACTGGTGGACTTGTCCTTGGGATTGGAGGGGTTCTTCTTGGTGTGTCTCAGCACCTTGGAGAAGGAAACCCTCATATGCTGCTCGGCGGTCGTCAAATGGAAGTACCTGGTGCACAGCGTGCCAATAATCATTCACCCATGCCGTGTTCAGATAAGATCTAAAAATCGATTTGTGACATAGCAAAGGGTCAACGGTGGAGGTTTAGCTGGGACCTACTTGGTGTTGAAGAACATCAAGGTAGTGAGTAGGGTGGCGGGTGAATGGGCTCCCAGCTGCTTACAATCCCACAGCATCTCCTCTGTCACATGACTGGGGATCAGGTAACCTGGATAAGGGGAGCGCGCGTTGCACAGACACAGACACTTGAATACACGACTCACGGAAGCTTTTTGAGTATGGACGGATGGATGTGATCATCTCAGATCCGTGAATTTGCTTCTCACCTAAAGGATGGACACTGGGTCTCCATCCGTCCAGGATTTTGTGTAAACTCTGGGAGAAACGCACGTAGTACGGGTCCGAGAACACGTCGTCCACGCGGCCGTTCTCTGAGAGATACTTCATGGGGAATAAACACACAAAGATCCGTCTTTTGGTCTTGCTCTACCGAAATAGCTTAACACGAGCTGACTAGTGTGGTCTGCTTGGGAAAACAAACCTTTTGGATACACAGAAAGACGTAATACAGGACGTCTGGGGCCAGCTGCTCTGCCTCAGTCCCGCGGGCCTCCTGGGTCATCAGGGCGAGGGCCAGGTTCAGCTCTGCCACGGCGCTGGACACCAGGTCCTCCTGGAAGTGAAGCGGCTGGCGACCTGCCGATAAGAGAGCGGGGAATGGGGATAAACGAGGTGGGCCTCGATGGATACCTCAAAGAGTTTCATGGAATGCAAACCTCAACAATAACAGCTGTTTCTTGAGATGGATTCCGTTTTTGGATAAGTTAAGTTAAGTTATTAAGTTATCCTTTATTTATCCCTTTTTGGGGGAAATTCTTTCTCTGCTTTTGACCCATCTGGGAGCCGGTGAACACCCAGAGCAGTGGGCAGCCGCAGTGCAGCGCCCGGGGAGCAGGTGGGGGTTTCAGGTGCCTTGCTCAAGGGCACCTCATCCGTGGATGAGGACGTAGGAGAGTGTTGCACAACCACTCCCCCCCATCCATATTTTTGCCTACCGGTCGGGATTCGAACCGGCCACCCTCCGGTTACCGGTCCAACTCTTTAACCAGTAGGCCACGGATGCCCCATGATACTTTGCCATGTGGCACGCTCAACGCCAGCGGTAGAACACGGATGGAACTCACGGCCAATAGGGGCGAGTTTGGTTCGCTCTTCTTTGGCGAGCTCTGCGTTTTTGCGCTGGGCCCAGAAGCGCCAGACATCCAGGCCTTCCTCCGGCTTGAGACAGACGGGAACTAGGAGCTCTATATGGGGCTGGCCGTTAGACTGCGTCTCTCCCTGAGGAAGACAACGAACGGGCGGGAGAAAATGAATGGGAGAATGAAAACACTCGGGTAGAGATATTCTTCCGTAATTCGTTTACTTTGCAAATATAAACCATAACACAGGCTTTTGAGCTATACTTAAAATCGGCATTAAAACCAGCTATTTGCTTGGTAAAAACAAAACTAGCGCTAAAACTGTGACCACGGAAGGACGGTTTGCTAATAATACAGTGGACTTTAGGCTGTGGCCCCTGCCTGACCTGCAGATGGAGCTGTTGTCCATCTTGGCCCTCCTGTTGGTTCTGCTGCTGCTGTGGATCCCAGATGTGCAGCGACTGCGTGGTGGTGCCGTACGCCCCGCCCACGGTCTGCACCGCCACGGGGATGTGAATGTTCCCGTTCATGAACTGCGCCGGCAGCAGCGTCTGCAGCACCTCCTCCTGGGTCCGGGCGGAGAGCTGCTGCATGCTCGTCTTCAGCGGGGCGCCCTTGTCCTTCTGGGCGCCGGCGGCCTGGAGCGCGTTGCTGAACGCCTCCTGCGCGATGGCGATGTGGGTGACGCCCTGCTGCTGCGGCGTCGAATACACCGGGATGGTCCACGTCTCGCCGGCCGGGCCCGTGATGGTGCCCGCCGTGCTGTACAGCTGGCCGCTGTCCACGGTCAGCAGGTCGGGCCGTATGGACACGTAGCTCTGCTGCTGCTGCCCCTGAGGGATGGTCAGTAGCGTGGCCACCTGCTGGCCGGCGTAGGACACGGCCAGGGGGACGTCCACCTTCCGCTTCTTGGCCGGCTGCAGGACGGTGGGGAGGGTGCCCGCCCGCCGTGTCACGACCTCCCTGGAGGAGCTCTGCTGCTGCACGGTGGAGTGAGGGTCTATCGCCTGGATCTGGATCTGCTGGCCGTTGGGCAGTTGGATGTGCTGTCCGTCCTGGAGTTGAATGTGATGTCCGTCTTGCAGCTGAAAATGTTGTCCGTCTTGCAGCTGGATGTGCTGGCCGTCTTGCAGCTGAAAGTGTTGGCCGTCCAGCTGAATGTGCTGGCCGTCATGCAGTTGGATATGTTGTCCGTCTTGTATCTGAATATGTTGTCCGTCGGGCAGCTGGATATGATGTCCGTCTTGGAGTTGGATCTGATGTCCGTCGTGTAACTGAATGTGTTGTCCGTCTGGTAGTTGAATATGTTGGCCGTCCTGTAGCTGAATATGCTGTCCATCTTGTAGTTGGATATGCTGTCCTCCAGCCAAAGCTGCAACCAACTGGGCCTGAATCTGTAGGATGCAGACATAACAACATTGAGACGGCTTCCAGTAAAGGACATGGGTTTGTTCTCTGTAGGGACTGACTGACTGACTGACTGACTGACTGACTACTACTACTACACGTTACCCAGGGTTTACCACAGCACTTTACAGCTTAGGCAGCTGCCTAAGCAACACACGCCTGCCTCTATTTTTGTGTGAATATTATAGAAAGTATAAAATATTCTAAACTTCATTCACTCTCTGTGTAAAGATCAGGCTGCAGGGCAACAGTCTGACAGACTGTATTAAAATAAGCATAAATGGTCCACTTGTAAAAGAGTGCACTCCCCCCCCCCCCCCCCCCCCCCACCACCACCTTAAATAACATATTTTCTGCGGGAAATCCTGCGTTACCTGCTGATGCTGCTCCTCTGTTAGCTCTCCCTGCTGGACAAGCTGGCCGGTTGAAATGCCCTGCAAGTCTTTCTGTGTGGGAGAAGCCATCTGAATCACCTGGCCTGTGGGCTGCCCCTGGATATGTACCTGAAGAGGGAGGCAAGGAAAGACTCATCAGGTCCATTATGAAGAGCTGCTTCCCATGTAGTCTTTATTACGCAATTGTAATAACTGTTGATTGCCGGCATACAAATTAGGAACCTGGCATTAAAGGACCCGTAACATATATGTTGAATATTAATATTAAAAATATATATTTTTTCTCTTTTGTTTTGTGGGTTAGGGATGGTGGTTGAGTCTTCTTACGACAATGCATTTGCATTATAAAAACATCTAAAAATATGTATAAGCTGTGTAAGGATGGTAGGCTTATTCACCTGCACTTGAATTTGTTGCTCAGATTCTTGATGCAGTTGAGGTGATATCTCTGCTGCGGACACCTGTACCTATCAACAAGACAGAAGAATAAGTGGACTAGTAATGGACCAAACCGAATCATTAATCTGAATATTCGCCTACAAAAGGCCTTACCGGGCAAGCCAGCTCCAGCAGAGACCCAGCAACCTCTGTGCTATCTGTGTAGGCACAGTTGGCACCTTGCTGGTACACCATGGTAGTAGTTGTGGCTGTATGTCCCTGTTGACTGAACTCTTGTAGTGTCTCTGGACCCTTGGCAAGCGACTCTAAAAACTCCTTCATCTGGTGCTGAGGGACGCTGCGGGCCTTTTGTCGCACATATTCATCAAATGACACAACACCACCCTCTTGCCCATTCATTGTCACGTCAGACCTATAGAGATATGAAATGAGCGGTGTATTTAATGCAATGAATCAATTATATCCTGTATCGACACATTGTTTTGCTTTGTTTTGGGTGGTTGGTTAATACATCTACAGTCAGCCTGGTTGATATGAGAACCACTTGGAGGTAAATAAAACAGCAGTAATGTCACATTCGATCACATTTATTTGTTAAGGTCCTTCACACGTCGGGCGGTGTGGCTGACAGAGTGCCATGTTGAAAATAGCTATTCATTTCATAATAATCCACTCGATGTCAACATTTGGTTACTATACGTCAAAACGTAGCTTGGTTGAGGTGACGTGCAAAAATAAATGTGCAGCCATCGGAAATGTATACGAAATTAGAACAATTCAACATGATCGGAATGATTATAACAATAGTAATAGCAAGCTAGCCTAGCATGGCTAGCAAGGTATACATTAGGATAGCATCTCTGCTAGCACGACTGAACCGCGTTAAGCAATTCGAAAGAGCGGCAGTATGGTTCATTTAAATTAAGCAGGTCGTTTTAAAATTGTAAAACCAAAACAACGCGATCATGATTAGATGTCGATCGCCTGAGCGAGTGCTGTGCTAGCATTAGCCCAACCAGGCGGACAGTCTCATGCTACCTTAAATAAAATGAAATCCTCTCCTTTCCGCTATGGCACGACGTTTAAAACTAAAAGGCGATAAACACGTCTAGATACCATCCACATGCCGTTCTGTGTTGCTTCGCTAACGATAATCAACACAATGCCCCCCCCCCAAGAAAACACACAAACAGCGGACTACGGTGTGGAAAAGCAAAGAAGAAGATCTGACGTGTGCTTCTCTTCACTCCTACTAGTCGGGCTACCATTACAGAAAAAAAAAAAAAAGTTTTACCAGATTCTGCACGGAACGGCTGTAGTTATATCCGGTGAAAGATACTATATCGATGATCGAATAACAGGGTGGTACGAATCGTCATCCCTGGTCCATGAGTGGGAGCATTGCGCCGAGGAATATGCAGTGTTTCACTGGGAAAGATGTAAAGTGACGGAAGTAGGCCCCGGACGGGAATGGGCAGCCGAGCCGAGCGCTGCCGTATCGACTCTACAGAGGGAGTGTTCCTACCCTGTGACCGTAGATGATGGTGTTATCATGTATCATGTCCATCGATGGCGTGTCAACACTTCAGCGTGGAGGGGTTCGTAGAAGTATACGAATTGACGTGGTTTAATTGACATCTTCTTTTTTTTTTTTTTTTTTTTTGCGTGGTTTAAAATGAATCAACGCGGAGTACATTATTTTGGTCGATAACTATATGCACTCGGTATGTAGAGATAGACAGACAAATTAAACGAAATTGACACATAATCAAGTGGGTCAAGTAATAAAACAATAATTTTGTAATTTAACTCATCCAAAATATTTAGTTTTAAGTGAATTAGCGCCATTGAGAGACTCAAGTTAAGTGATAACATAAAGTGGAAGTGATTATGGCGCATTACAGATCATGGTAACTACTCTTAACATCAAAAGCATGACCTCTTGCAAACTATGCCCTTTTATCACAATGATTTGTATACATGACATGTGCCTTTAACAAAATCTAACATCACCAGTCTGCCTTAAAGAGCCAACCATGTGTTACTCCGGGCCTCCCCTATTCTCTCCACAACAAACTGCCAAAAACGAATCTTAAGGTGGACCAAAGAGATGCACCAGTTGTATTGTGTATCTGTGTTATACATGGGATAGGAAATAGTTAATTCCCACACATACGACTAATTATGCAAGGTTTTCCTGCCTGGGAGTTTTTATTTTTGAATACACTAATATTCAGACAGCAGGAATTAATATTATTAAGTGTGCTTGTCCCTTTTGAATAACTTTTTGAACAATTCTCTAAAACAGTAGTAGCTGGAAGTGAATGGTGTTTTTATTGGTGTAATGATATACAGGCCTCATGTTGCCTTGTATCTAAATACAAATAATTTCAGTTGGACTTGGCTACTGTGCCACTAGTGTCACTCATGGTCTGACTGTGCCACTCTAAGAATCTTAAAGTAATCCTTCAGAATGAAGGGATTACTCCAACACAGCTCTGCTAGAAGGTAGAAGGACCTATTCTGCAAAGACCGTTTATCTGTCTAACTTAAGTATATATACACACACATAAAAGCTTTATTTAGCTTAGCTGGTCATGGATAATAATCAACAAGCACTTTTATGGTTTACAGAATAATGGAAAAAAATGCTAATTTGTCTAGATTTATTTTTCTCTTTTGTAGGTATTAATACGATAGGCTGCCAAGAAACTAGCCGGTACAGTAATTGGGCAGACGTCAGCTTGAGATGGTAATTGGAAGCATTCTAACAGTAAGCCCAGTTAGTTGGGACACCGGCAACATGCTGCACATGGAAAGTGCTATCGGAGGTTCAGATATTGAGATACCTGTGTACCAGAATAAGAAATAGAGGGGTTATGTAATCAACGATTTACTTAAAGGCAGGATGCAAGGTAAGCACAATCCAATCCAAGCACAATCCAATATGATATCTAGTACTGGGTCGCACACCAAATGCTCTTATCGGTGTTTTTATAGGAAGAACACTTTTGTCAATGGTTGAAATGGTAAAAATGCAAGCCCTCATGTGAACTATTTTGTTTTCATTCATTCACAAATAGATTTCTATCCAAAATGTATTTCATGTCCAAATATGCTTTAAAAAAGTATTTCAAGAGGCAAATTTACAACTGGATTTAATTTTTATTTTGGGTGTAGTTGAGGACACAACTAGACCCAAAACCAAATTATGTGGTTTGTATTAAGATTTATTGAAACACTTTGACAGCTGTTTGATCAAGATGTATGTTACAATGCAAAGTGACATAAAATGCATCCTTCTTTATTTCATAAAGGCTTCTGAATTTCCACCTCAACAATGTGGAACCTGTTTTTGCTCTTCATTGTTCTGGCTTTGGTACACTCATCTCTTAGAAACATTCTCACATCTCCTACCTCACTAGGAAAGTCTGACCCTAAAACCTGTGAGTGCAGCAGTAGAAACAAGGCAGGTGTGGATGACCCGTCTATACTGAACTGATCTCTGTGGATAGCAGTGAACCTATGGTGGAAAGAACCACAAATACAAATCCTGCCTCAACTAGCAGGAACAACCTCAGTTCATCTAATGACGGCGTGGAAACCATAAACATGCAAAGGGATTCATCTTTGCCCTCTCTCTCACCTATATCAAGGGAAGGGTCGATGTGAACATTATGTCAGAAGATTTTGGAAGTTCTGGTGAACAGAACTCAGAAGAGTCAATAGTCATAACAGAGCAGATCTCTATGGTGCCTATGATGATCAAGATGTCAACAGACACGAAACAGCAAATATTGACATGCTACAACAACAATGCCGCCTGCCTCTGATCAATAATAAATCAATGAAGGGTTAGTCGAACAAGTCAATGACATGAAGCCCTCATTTACATAAAGCATCTTAAAATATATAAAAATATATACACAAAATAACAACAAGCCTAAACTAAAATGTCTCTTTTTCTCTTTTTTTCCCCCTCTCCGTCTCTATCTCTCTTTCAGAGGACCCTGACCCGGCTGGTCTGTCCGACTTCGTGATCGGCCAAGACGACCTATTGAGTTATGGCGGTCCGTGTGTGCCCAAGCTCGTCTCCTGTGCTGCTTTAACAATCTCAAATGGAAGTAATCTGCTCTGGGACGACATGCGACGGACCCTTGCCTTCGCCTGGGAGCTCCATGTCTTTGGATCGGCCGGTCTTTTTGCCTTACTGGCAGGATTGGCTGTTACGGGAATGATTGGCGCGTCTACACTGGTTCATCCACTCTGTGGTCCCCTGACCCTGGCGAATAGCCTCTTACTGTTGACAGGGACCCAGCGAGCTGTCCTCCTTCTGCTTGATCCTTATGGGACACGGCAGATCTTGGCTCGACCTACTCTAGCGGCGCTCCATAATCTTCCCCTGCACTTTCTCCTGTGGGCGCAGGTGGTCCTCGCTCTGGTTGCGCTAAAGGGTGTCATTCTGCGTCAGCTGCCGCGGGAGCTGCAGCGTCCCTGGGTGGTGGGAGTACTCGCTGTGTTACACTGTGCCCTGTTGCTCGCAGCTGATATACTTTCCCCGGTGCTGTCGCTGACCTTTCCGTTGTTGCTGCATACTCTCTCCCTCTGCTGTGCTCTGCCGTCCTGCATTGAAATCCTCAGCCAGTCTTTCTCCCGTCTACAGCTCTCCATCAGCAATCCCAAACCCGAGTGGGGAATGTCCCAACGGATTGAGAACCACGCTCGGCGGCTGGTGGTGGTCTGTGCCGTGCTAGGGGTTCTGTGCTGCTGCCTTCAGGTGTACACTCTGCTCTGGCTCTATGGAGTGCTGGGGAACTGGAGGCGTTTCAGCTGGTGCTGGTGGCTCAGTCAGTTCTGGGCCAGAGTTGTGGAGCTAGCATGGGGTTTTGTGTTGCTTGCGCTGGGATCCTGGATCTTGTGGACTCCCCAAAAGAACCGCCAGAGGGGTGATCACTGGCAGGGTAGACAAGAGTGGTCAAGTGGATCTGAGAACACAAGCTTTTGGGATAGAGTTTTTAGTAAGATTGGGAATGGCCAGTCTAGACAACCAGAGAATACCTGGGTAGATCAGATGCCAAATAACTGGAGCAGTTATCCTATTGACAGATCAGGTTCTGATAACAGCGCAGTGTCTACGTTTGATGAGCCGCTGTCTTCCATTATTCCTAACCACATGCCTTGCCCTGTCATAAGTAGTAGCCGTGGCTCGCAGGCAGTCCGGCAGTCGCAAAGAGAAGTAGAACACGACTCTTTCCTTTCCCTCATAGAGTTTGAGATACGACCCCCATCTCCTATCGACCTCATAGGCAGCATTGACTATGCCCTTAGCCAAGGAGATTTTTCAGTGGGAAGTCTGTTCAAGTCCCCGCCACCCATGACTGGCATGGTTGACCCAGATGTAACTCACGGACAAGGTTCCCCAATCACAGCTAGCCCAGTTCATGTTGCCTTCAGGGGAACAGTGGATACTGGTTTTACCTCTGGATCTCCCGACCATTTCCCGAACATGGACATAAGACCATCAACCAATGCCTACATTGACTACACACCCAACAGATTCTCAGAAAGTGAAGAAACACAGAGAAGAGGGCGACAAAACTCTGAATCTGAATGGATGCATCAAGACTGGACTGAGGATGATATTATAGACCTCTAGGCTTCAAAACATCAGCACCTCAGAGTAGCAATACCACATGAATATGTCGTTTTGGGTCTGCTTTTCTCCGTAGCCAAACCAGGTTGTATTTCAATTAAAACCGTGACAAAAGATGACTTCCTCACACAAAAAAGTCAGAATAAAGTCATACAGTGTATAGTTTGTAACACTATTTTGAAAACATACATATAGCATTTTTGTAAGATTTTAAAGTATTCTCAATTGTATATATATGTAGCTATATATACATCACTTTTGTACTTTGATATATCAATGCAGCTTCACTTATGTGAAACTTAATGTATAGCTAAATCTGCACACGTGAAATTGTTGTTTTCTAATACAAATATTGTAACTTACTTTAGGCCTATGGAAATGTATATCATCAGGTTTGATTTCACACCACCGTCACCAACCACATTCTGATTTCATATTACTGTTTTACATAGCCACAGTTACAGTGCGTCAATGATTGATTAAAACTGTGCTTGTCTGATAAGTGAAAGCTGCTCCAACAACCTAGGTCTATATGATTTCGTTTGCGCAATGGATATATCAGAGTTTGTGGTTCGGGGGGCCATCTTGTGGTGAAGAAGAGTAACTAAAAATGTAAACATATCTAGATTACCTTTTTCTTGCTTTCGTTTTGTATGTCCTTTGGAAATGACCACGGAACTGACGGTTCCTTATTTTCAGTTGTCATGTAGGCCTGTATGCCCCAGGATCATCCTTACACCCCTCCCTCTACCAATAACATAATTTTTGCCACACCCATTGGCTGGATGCCACAATCTCCACAGTCTTTTTTACCCTCGATGCCCTCTGTCGCCACAAGAGAACCGGTGTGAAGGACACCACACATGATGTACGGCCTCCTCCCCCTGTGAAGAGCCATTCTCCCTGCCCTTCCCCAGCCCTTCCTTGCCATATGCAGCTACAAGGAGTTCATCAAGCTTGACCTCTGTGCCTTTCACCAACGCAAATAAGACATAACATGTTAGTCTTTCAGGCCCCACTGGTATTATATACCCTGTTGAAAATTTGATTATTAATAAACCCCTACCATTAATATTTCCTATAGATCTACCTATCAAGGAAAGATCCATTTCTGTGGTAAGATAAGCCTCCAACTCCTTCATATGCATTACACTGTAAGAATCTTCGTTTGAATGGAATATCGTCATTATCACTGTCATTATGTAATCAGGCTAATCACTGATTTTTCTTAATGACGTGTCTGTGGTAGAGACTATAATTGAAACGAAAGTCCCACATAATCAATTTGGACCTATTTGAATAAGACTTTAGCTTTAAAATAAAACGTTTTTTTAGAGGTTATGATATTTCGTCGATGTCAAGGGCCTTCTAATCGGTCGTCTGCCAATAACAGACATCTTGAACCAATCCACCTGCACCGAGCCGCACGTTACGGTTATTGATGCACTTTGTCCTGACGCGGAGCGCGCCATTTGACGTCATCCTTGGGAGTGTTCCATCGGGAAAATGAACGGTCATCAACACAGCCCTCTCTGCGCCCATGTAAGTTCAGGCTCGCAAACGGTACTTTTGCTCAAAGTGTTTCAACACTCAAAGTAAAAAATCTCAATATGCTTGTTTTCGTGCGGTGTTTATACCGGCGATTACTTCCCTTGATCCGATTATCGGTGCTGGCTGCTGGCGAGGTCTCCGGGATTTGTCTGTAGCTCGGCTAACTAGTGGCTGAGGCGGCTCTAAGAAGCTAGCGACCTAGCAGCAGCAGCCGGGGAGTTCGCCGCCGCGCGCCGGAGCCGACGTGGGGCCAGCGCGTGTTTTGGCACTCGGCGTCGGTCCAGGGTGGCGGGCGATGCTAGGCGTCGGCGCACGGGCAGAGCCACTCGTTTCGGGAGGCGACTCTGCTCCATGTCAGGACGAAACCCAGGTTCAGATGGATACCCTTGGCTAGGCCAGTGCCGTGTCGGCGTTGGAGCCGACTTTGTACCGTGTAGTGCTGGATATAAACAAGCTTGAGGGAGGCTTCACTGAAGCTGCACACTAGCAGGTGGGGACTTTTTTTTGGGCCACGGCAAATAACCTCATCAGTCGAAATATCTAAACACCGAGATTGATCACCAAGAGTTGTCTCGGTTGTTCCGTTGTTATGAGTAATGAAGCGTCTCGCACCAGTTATTTGAGTAAAGTGATGGACCATTTACCATAGATGAATGGTTATCAGAATGCACTTTTTAAAGATATGATATTTGGTTGAGTTGAATACATATGGGCTTCTACGAGCGTTAAAACACAGTTATAACAAGATGAATTATTAACCATTCCACCAACTTGTTAAGCACAGCCACGACGGCTCGCCCCTAAAGACAAAATGAATACTATCTGATGTCTTTAGCTTGTAGCATTAGCCACCTGCTCTACCTACACGCTAGCTTGCAAGCGAACCGTATATTTGGGGGAAACGCATGTATGGTTTTAAAAAGCACTACAGTCGTCCACTGGCAAGTTTCGTGTAATTTATGTCTTGCCTGAAGTGTAAGAAGCCAGGCCTGCCAGAGTAAGCTAGCGAGGTGCCCATTGCACTATGCTGCGTGTTTGCAGGAATAGCTGATTCATTAATATTTCCACATGCCCATATCTTCATTTTCTGCAATGCATCAAGTGCTTTTATCGCGTGAAAACGTACGATTGCGGCCATTTGAGGTTAATTAAATCAAATAACACGACAAGGTGTCATTTTGCTTGAGCTTTAAGAAAGACGTTTCTGTTTTATTTTATCATACATAATATATCAACATCAAACAAGCGAGGGCAATTGATGGCATTCCCACAACTTGCTTTGATTCTAAAACCCATTCAAAATATAACATTTTTGTACACCACGTTGGTTTTATCATAGTTTAATGTTACATTATTTCTCAATTATTCTGCTCCATCTGGAGAACAATCTGGAGAACAAGTCAAAATCCTAGATAGTGTCTTGTCTGAATAATCAGCGTGGGCACTTGGTACAGCACCACAGCTAAATGGTACTTGGTAAAGAGACATCAATACTAAGGATGGTCACTTTTGACCTTGGATGACTGGATGTGCAGAGGCTGTCAACAGCGTGACAGGAGAATGTTCACTGACCCACTTCAAGCAGAAATGCCTTGCCCCCGAGCCTGTTAAGGGATGCTTTGTTATGATTTGGCATGAAAACGAACACTTTATTTTATTTTATTCAGGATATCGAGTTCTACGTTCTTCTAGTATGAACATAAAAATACACTAGAAGTTACATCTGCCATGTTAATTAGGATATTAACGTTACATAGGCCACACTAGAAAGCAGTCAGCCGGTAGCCATAAGTAGCCATGTTTCGTGGAAAGGGTCTCTCCATGTATGTATATTGTGTATTCGTGTGTTAGGTTTCTTTCACTCACTAAAACGCGGAACTTGCCTGATTCAGTTTAATAGATGGCATGCCAAAATGACAGATGCATATAATGCAGGTTGTTCAAAAAATATTTGGTATATTTTTTTATTTATCCTAGAAGCTTTTGCATTAATAACTTCCTGTGACTTTTTTTTAAATTCCCTAAATTAACATTTTAATCACATAATGACTGTAAATATAGAAGCAGGTCAAGCGGATAAGTGAACAGTACTTAACATTTAGCTAGTACATTGCGTGATTTATGACTAAATTCATTTCATGGGCCTGTTAAGCTTTACAGAATTGCTTTGCACATGGTGACTTTGCTTTAGCCTGTCAAATGTCCTCAGAGTGATCACCACATAGTATTTCTGAGGCTTCCACAGATGGTAAAGTTTTTTACTTATGGTGTACGTCATATACTACTACTTGTTATATGGCACACTTGAGTGTGGCACAGCACGTCCCCAAAGTTAAATGTAACATAAATGCATGAGTTCTCTAGTGTAAACACCCCTGTATTTATACTGCAAGGATTGTCCTGTGCCCTTCAAAGGTTAAAGGAAGTTGCAGAGTGCAGGGCTAGCCTTGTATCTGAAAAGCAGTTGACTTATTTTGTGTTGACGGATATGGGGAACATGTATAGTTAAGGCTTTAGTGCAGATAAATGGAATTCTTATACAGTGTGGGGATTGGTGATGCTACAGAGAATGTTCCCGATGGGTGCTTGAGGCGTTGAATTCATAAAAAATATCTCTTAATAGCCCTGTATTGACCAGTTGGTCTGCATATCCTCACAGAGTTTGGGGGAACTAAGGATGACTTTTGAGTTTAAGGATGAGTTTTAAGTATGTCATCTTTAGTTACCTGGTTATTACCTACCTCCCTGATCAATTCTAACATCTCTATTATCTACAGTCACAACGACAAAGTCAAAATAAATATAACCATTACCATATTTCTGTATGACATTTGAATGCCATTATTGTGGACACTACTGGAATGAATGGATTGTTTGACACTATTGTCTTTGTTCCTATTTAGACAACAGTTATAACAAACATGCATTACTGCTCTCGTTTACGGGTACTGGTTTAATGTGAATGCCATTAAAATCAATATAGCTGAAGCTAATCTGAGTGCTTCTTGTTTAGCGACTCCTGAGTTGTGAGCCAGAAGAGGAGAAGCTGGGCTAATGGTAAGTCTCTGCCTCTCTCTGGCTCTCCCTGTCTCTCACTCTGTCTCCATCTCCCACTCTGTCTCAGTCTCCGTCTCTCTCTCTTGTATATCTCTATATGTCTCTGTTATGGATTGGTACAGCTAAACCTTTTATACGAGCAGCCATTTGTAATTCAAGTCATGATGTGTTTCTCTGCAGTGTATCTCTTAGTTTTGAACCGAGCTCAGCCCACCCTTTGAAAGCAGGGCTATGTATGATTCCCTTTGTAAGGTTGAGAATCAGCGTACCACATTATTTTTCTCCATTTGAGCCTCATGGATTTTATACACATACAACTCATCAACACATACATACAACTCATTCATTTCTGTTATCAAACCATTCACATATTTTACGTATGACTTGATTTTAATACTTTCTGAAATGCTATTATGCACATTTTTCTAGAGATTTGGTCTGACTAAACCTGCAGCTCTAGGATTCATCGAAATGTGAACCTGAAAAATGAAGCTATTAGCATTTCAGAAACCATTCTTCAACTTAAATTATAATTTCTAGACCTTTCGTTTTTTGTGCTGGTGTGTTGGGACTGTCAGACATGTCACATGCTGTTTGACCCAAAGGGTTTTTTGTTCTAAACTGACCATCTGTTTGGCCTAAAATTTCTAAGGCCTATGTCTCAGTCCCAACTCAAGTTTTGCTTTCTTATGTTGATCTTCAACTCTTCTGCTGTATATATGTTCATCTGTCGCATGCCGTAATCATTTTATTTTCCTTTTTTGTATTAGACGAGCATGACATTACGCCAAACCACAGATGCATGCACGCTCACCTGAGCGCCATCCCCTCTGCTTTGCGGCTCCGAACCGGCCTTTCAGAGGGGGTGTGGCACCGGGACATAGCTAGTCCCCTGCACCCCCGAGTGCACCCACACTGGGAGACTGGAGGCCCGTGATGGATCAGGCTATTAGCGAGCAGAGCCCAGAGGAGCCCGACGGCGGAGGCCGAGCGGAGACGGAGGTTGGCAGGCGGGTGTCGGAGACGGAACACGGTTTGTCCAAAATCACCCACAATGCCCGGGAAAACATGGGCGCTCTGGGCCACGGACTGAAGCAGTTCTTCCAGCCCCAGCGCCGGCGCTCCTCCGTCTCCCCGTATGACGCCATGGCTCCCTTCGCCCCTGCCCCTGACCCCGGCGACCCAGGGCCAGAGGTAGGGGACCCCCCCGCCTCCTCGGGGCCCCCCGTGGACTCTGACAACCCTGCCGCTTCCGCTCCCCCCGCAGCTCTGAGTCGCGTCCTGCAGCAGATCCGCGGCGCCCCACCCATGATGAAGCGAGGGACCAGCCTGCAGAGCCGCCGCAGCAAGGCGGGGGGGACCGGGGACCTCCCCCAGAAAGGAAGTCCCCAGATCCACCGTCGAAGTACCCATGAGGCCCTGCTGCAGGCCGGACGCCCGCGCTCCTCCTCCACCACTGACACGCCCACCTGCCCCGCCCTGGCGGACATACTGCTCACGTCTGGTTACCACTCCACGGAGGAACCGGACAAGGTACGTAGGCTGAGTCACCGGGTTACTGTGGTGGCATTTACAACGTTGAACAAACAAATCAACATTTACAGCACTTGCTTTGTAGGGTTTACTATTTTCACAAATAATTACCAAAAGTGCAAAAATGGCACGAAGATTGCTTGGCAAAATGCAAATAGACCAATAACGTTGTCCTGATTGAATGAACAAGTTAGTAACCCTTCATTTGAGCTTTTCTGTGGTTCTTGAAGAAACTCAATTCTCATCCAGCACATTAAACAAGAGCATGTGGCTGCTGACAAAATGTCTTTAGCATCGTCCAATTATTTACCAATGTATGTGTAAAGTAATTAATCGTAATATTCAAGTTAATTATTCAATAGGGATTACTTTGAAGCAGTACTTAGTGGGGTACATGTAATGAATATGGAGGTTGTTAATGGCTGTGCCATGCCCTGCTGGAAAGGTGACTAGATATTTAAGCAGCATTGCAAATGTCACTGATCTCGTCGGAGTAGTTGGTTGCTATGTGCGGTAAGCCCTTTCTAAATTTAGCATTTGCTGCCTTTAAGTCTACTTCAGGTCAGAGAGCATTTAAAGCCTGGAGTAATGGCTTCATTTAGGTAACACTTGGCAGGCTAGATAAAGCAAATCATTTCCAAATTTCTGATTAATTAAAAATGCTAATTCTGCTGGCCACCAAATCATACGTGGTCTAGAACTACTGTTACTGGTAGACTACTTTGTGTTGATTTGAGACACGGATTCATAACATACATAATACGTATGTTTCGCTTTTAAAATGTACAATTCAATTTAATGAATTGTACACTAAAATAGACCACACAAATGGGCGGTCAGCTTTTTTGAATTGAATATTAGCGTCTTCTGTGGGTTTCCTGTCCGTTCCCACTCCTGAGACTACGGTTCACCCCGCCTGCCTTGCATCCCCCTCCGACCAGCTGGAGCGCTACGACGGCGGCTCAGGCCCCGCCATCTCACCCAACGCCCTCTCCTACGGAGCGGACGGCTACGGGCTGGACGCGGTGGACGGCACGCCGGACCCGCAGAGAACCAAGCAGGCCATCGCCCACCTGCAGCAGAAGATCCTCAAGCTCACCGAGCAGATCAAGATCGAGCAGACGGCGCGGGACGACAACGTGGCCGAGTACCTCAAGCTGGCCAACAACGCCGACAAGCAGCAGAGCGCGCGCATCAAGCAGGTGTTCGAGAAGAAGAACCAGAAGTCGGCGCAGACCATCCAGCAGCTGCAGAGGAAGCTGGAGCACTACCACCGCAAGCTGCGCGAGGTGGAGCACAACGGCATCCCCCGCGCGCCCAAAGACGTGTTCCGGGACATGCATCAGGGCCTCAAGGACGTCGGTGCCAAGGTGTGCAGCATGTTATACCCCCCCCTGTTGTTGTTGTTGTTGTTGTTGTTGTTGTTTAGGCTTCAAACCCTGCCGTGTGTTTCCCACATTGTTTTTTTTCCCATGACATTATATCAAAGTATAAAGTGGAACCATGTATGTTGTTTTGAGTGAGCATGCTGATTTTCTTTGAATTTCTACTTCTCTGTATCCCACAAACATGGTGGCCCAGCCCAAGTGTTTGTTTACCCAGTTCTGCCCCCTACAGGTGACCGGAGGCCTCTCCAGCTTCTCTCACGCCACTCACTCTGCAGCCGGCGCCGTGGTGTCCAAGCCCAGGGAGATTGCGTCCCTGATCCGCAACAAGTTTGGCAGCGCGGACAACATCGCGGGGCTCAAAGACTCTCTGGACGAGACCCAAGGGGACGAGTGCGTGGGCCCCGGGGCCGCCAGGACCCTCGGCGCGGGGCAGCTGCAGTCCAGCCCCAAGTACGGCAGTGAGGACGATTGCTCCAGCGCCACGTCCGGGTCCGCGGGGGCCATCAGCGCCACCGGGGCCCCCGGAGGCCCCCCTAGTTCCAAAGGAAACACCCTGGAGCACGGCCAGGTGTCCGGCTTCGACGCGCTGCTCCACGAGATCCAGGAGCTGCGGGAGAACCAGGGTCGGCTGGAGGAGTCTTTTGAGATTCTGAAGGGCCACTATCAGAGGGACAACACATTGATCATGGAGTCCCTCCAGGAAGAGAGATTCAGGTAAGATGTGTTCATGGGAACAGTGATATTAGCATGTGAGCAAGAACAATACATTTTAAAATAGATTTTATTGTCCGTTTTTTTATGAACCCCTGTATTTTTCAGGTGCGAACGCTTAGAAGAGCAACTCAATGACTTAACAGAACTGCATCAAAATGAAATCCTCAACTTGAAACAAGAGCTAGCCAGCATGGAGGAGAAGATTGCTTACCAGTCTTATGAAAGAGCTAGAGATATACAGGTATGCCTCACCAGACTGTAGACATAAAGTAGAAGTGAAACGTCCATTTTCTAGACACATCACACGTTTAACTCCCATTCAGCATTCATTTAGTTTTTTGGTTTGGATTGTGCATTCGCTTGTATTAGGTTAGCCATTCAATTCAATATGGTAAAAGCTTCCATACGTTTGAAATGATGAAATTTCTGCATTATGTCCCGCATGGTTATAGTGATGTATTGGGTTACAGGGGGGTAGGTCCAAGCAAGGGATGGGGTGTGCATAAGGTTAGGATGAGGATCAGAGCAGCAAATGTCTCATCTCCTGCCTGCTGAATGACAACTCTCCCACTGGCCTGCAGGAGGCACTAGAGGCCTGTCAGACGCGGATCTCCAAGATGGAGCTGCAGCAGCAGCAGCAGCAGGTGGTGCAGCTGGAGGGCCTGGAGAACGCCACGGCACGCACCCTCCTGGGCAAACTCATCAACGTGCTGCTCGCCGTCATGGCCGTGCTGCTGGTGTTCGTATCCACGGTGGCCAACTGCGTGGTCCCCCTGATGAAGACGCGCAGCCGCACTTTCACCACACTGCTCCTCGTGATCCTGCTCGCCTTCCTCTGGAGAAACTGGGAGGCCATCTCGCAGTACACGGACCGCTTCCTTTTGCACCCCAGATGACCTGCCTCCGAGGGGCTATGGGTCGCTGAAAGACAATAACAGGGGGTGTACAGTGTTGGGAGGGGAATATATCAAGCCAGGTGTATCCCAGGGTCTGCCCCCCACTGGCCCTCCTCCCGCTCCACCTCAATAGGCGCTCCACACAATGTTTAGTGTGCGCGTCACAAGAAGAAGAATGAAAGGGGGGTCGAAACGGCCATGTTCGGGTTTGCCGTTGGGGGAATCACTATTTACCTTTGGTGCAATGTTGGCGTGGGTGAAAGAGGCTGGGTGCATACGTTGGAAGGAGCAGAGAACAGCACACTTGACTTCTCTCTCCTGAGTGAATTTGTTTACACATGACAGACCTGTGTTTTTTTTTAATTCTATGGGAAAATTGTATTAAACTTTTATTGGTGTAGTGGATTCAAGTGAAATGGATGTCACAATTTGATAAGCTGTTGAATTTAAGGGTGTTTCTCTTATTGACCTTCAGTGATAATCAGCAGTTCACTTGATTTTGTTTTTATGTTTTGCTTAGTTTTTGTTTTTAAATGGTATTGAATCATTTTCATCTACTTTATCTTCCACCCAAATATTTTCAGCTCATCCCAAAAAAAACATCTTCTGTTCCAACTCAGAAGGAAGGCAGGACAAGGTGCTGACAGATCAACTGCACTGCTATGGAAACAAACTCACTCGGCACTGGATTGATTTGTGGTGAATCTTTCGACATATCGTTTTTAGCGTGTGAAGTCATTAACACTGGTTACGACCGGGTCAAGGAAGTGGACGTCTTTTTATTTTGAAGGCTGAAATTATGGCTGCCACGGTCCTGACTGCATTGCCACTGCAGGAGAATAATCTATGAACTGAATGAACATACTTGAAGAGCGATGGAAATGCTCAAAGACTCAGTGCTTCCGTACTGTTTCTATTGGTGAAAAGAGTAATGCTTTTTAGTTGACTTTTTATTTTTTAAAAATAAACATGCTGTTTTAAAAAGTGATTTAAGGTTGCTTTTCTTTCATGACTATATGAAAGTATTTGTATGTGCCAAGTTTTTTGTTGCAAAGAGCCAAAGGTCAAAGAGCAGGTCATTAGCGCCAAAATAAAACCATTTTAACCATTAAAACAAAGTCCATACCCTGCACCAAAACTGCCAATGTGCCTTTTTCACGAAACCATTTAAAACAAATTGGTCATTCAAGCACGAAGCAATATAAAATGTCAGGAGTTCTCGCCTCTGCTTTAACTATAAAGTGGAACCACACATCTGGCAGTCTTGGTGACAAGAATTTCAGTTACATAAAAATGGCTGATTCAACTGCCAATGTAGCATGTCGTTTTTGTATCTTAAACTAAAATGTCTAGAGCTAGTTCACTACTAACAGGACCCCACAGCCCTAGCCCATCTGTTAGCACACAGAAGGGATGAGGACCGGTTCTGCAGACAGTGCAACACCAGTCTCTGTCCTTGTTATGGAACCGTCCCTGTCCCAGGTGTACAGTACTGGTGTTGCTGAACAGAAGTGCATTGATCTTGTATTTATGCAAAACTGAAACTTAATTTCTCCAAGAAGGGTAATCTGATGCCACCTTTTGGTCAAACCAGAGGGACAAGATGTAAAATCTGACAGAAACAGGAGTCATCTTGTGCACAATAAGTCAGATGAACTCTTGAGAACCAAGTGTCAAGCCTTGTACACCGCTTCTTCCTGAGAGTCCATTTAAATTTCCAGGGCTCCAAGTGTTGTCAAGAGAATTGTGAAAATTTGCAACACAAGCCATCCCACACAATATACCGTCTTGACAGATGGTGCATTAACACAACTGACGAATACTCAGTATTAGATGAAAGCAGTCAAGTACAAAGTACAAAGACTAACTCTTTAAAGACTTTTATTGCAAACAATTAAAAAAAAACATGCATTACATAATTATTCAGTGATCTTTACACGCCTCCCTGCAGCCTTGGGTTTGTCCTCCTTGACCGAGGCCTTTTCCTTTGCCGCTTTGGTTGCTTTTGCTCTAGGTTCCTTTGCGGCTTTAGGTTCCTTTGCCTCTACTTCCTCTGCAGCATCAGGTTCCTTTGCCTCTACTTCCTTTGCAGCTTTAGGTTCCTTTGCCGCTTTAGGTTCCTTCGCAGCTTTAGGTGCTTTTGCTTTGGGTTCCTTTGCCGCCACTTCCTTTGCCTTAGGCTTCTTTGCTCTCGGTTCCTTTGCTTTAGGTTCCACATCATCCGAAACCTCCTCTGAAGCCTCCATGTTTACGGCACCCCTCTTAGCCTTGGGCCTCTTTGCTGGGGCCACCTTTGAAGCCGCAGCATCATTGGCTTTCTTCGTCTTCTTGACAGTCTTTAGACAAGATGGAAATTGAGAGTTTCTATGCCAACTGAACAAACAAACAATACTGCTCAATATAAACCAACATACCTCAGTAGTTTCGCTCTTTTTCTTTGAGTCCTTTTTCTTCACAGTACCTTCAACGTAAGATTTGAAAAGGTAAATATTGTCCCTTACAGTTGGATGAGCAAGCAGTCTGACAGATGATGCACGTTCGCTTACCGGATTCCTTATCTGCACCGTTGGCCTTTTTGGACCCAGCCTTTGTGGCCTTTGGCTTTTCCTTAGTGGGATCAGTGTTTTCGCTTTTCTCCTTTGGATCCGTGGGTTTTTTGGGTGCAAGCTGGACAAAAAAAAAAAAGTCACTTCAAAGCAAGGTTAAGTTATCAATTCAGTGGACCGAAGTAGCCAACAACCCAATAGCTTACCCGAAATCGCCCCTGTGCGCCAGTAGCAGCAGCGGTGGAGTTGGCAGGTCTGACCAATGTGCCATTCTCCAGTCCTTTGATCAAGGCCTTACGCACCATGTACTTCAGCCTCACCAACTCCATCGTGGGATATTTCGCCTGGATGCTGTTTCGTATCGCCTGCGACGATACCCCTTTCCGCGAATCCAACTCTTTCACTGCATTCTTCACCATTACCATAGCCGGGGGATGAGCTGGAACTTTACTCGTCGACACAGAACCCACCGCATCTAGATTAACGAAACAACGTTAGCGCACAATCGCACACCTAGATCATTAGACAACACGTGTTGACGTGCATTGGGATACAAACCTGATTCGGCTGTAACTGATTCGGCTGTCTCCGAGTCATTCTCATGGCTCTCCGAACCAACAGGTGAGGTAGGCACAATCTTTTCCACCGCGGGCTTTTTGGGAGGCATTCTAAGCAAAAACCTAAGAAGGAAACCCAACGTTTAATGGATATTAAAAAATTCACACAAACTATTTTTATGTTCTACTCCAAAAACTAGCCAGCGTCCCCGCTTTATGCAGTTGCTTCCACTGAAAAGGACGTCGACCCACCAGCTGCGTCCAATTACGCTACATTTTTGCGCACATTCTGCGCAGCTTTCTCATCCCGCCTGCTTGTACACGCTCTACAGGTAAAGATAGTCGTCCGAGAGGAAGACAGATGCAGATGAAATAGATGTTAGCCAATAGGTTGGAGCGGCACAGGGGTTCGGTCTCTGAAAAGTTGCTATAGGCCAGTTGTATGTAGTTCCGTGTTTTTGATGTCGGTTCACTTCCTTTCTCACGCATTCGTGAAGCTGCAGATGCACAAATGATGAGAGAGCAATCATCACGCGTCTGGAGACAATGCAACTATTGAGAAGCATAGCTGGTCAATCATTTATTGTCTTCGTTATCCGTGAGTTGGCCTCATACGCTTTATTCATACTCCTATAACATGGCCTATAACATATATGATTATTATGTTTCTTTGATACAGTTACTAAAATACTTTTGTATTCCACACTTCCTCATACACATAATCATGCTTCTATTGACCCTTCTCTTGGTCAAAACATTGTTTCCCATCAATAGATTCCTTTCATAATGTCCAAAGCCAAAGCCAAGGTAATTATATTGGTTCAATATAATGTAATATATAGCCTATCATCTGATGTCTTTACGGTAACCCTCACCAGCGTTTCATACATAATGTGGAACTTGATACATCCACTTTGACATGTGTTAATAGGGTTGATTATATTTTTTATTGCCATCATTGGCTGCTGTCTCATTCTATTATTGTGCGCATGTGAATCCACTTCAAACTTCAGGGGCTGTTTTAACTAACCATAATCTTTCCAATATCAGCCCTTCCTCAGTCTATATTGACGGCGACTGCCTCATTCATCGGAGAGGAAGAGTCCGTTACACTTTATTGTTCGGCAAATGAAAGGGACCGTACTAAACAATGTTATATTTACTGGAGTAGTCCAACGAACGTCCGAAATAATATCGCCTACGAATGCCAGGCGACATTTACAGGCTCTGAGCTCCTGGCACGTACCGGGGCTCTCGCTGAGGTGAAGGTTCGGTGTTTTTACACCGTGAGGTGGAGGCTTAAGGATGAGTTTGCTCCACCCAGCGACATCGTGTCTATCACTGTAGAAAGAGGTGAGTGACTACCATACACATTTGATGCAGTTATTATACAGTGATGCTGTGCATATATATATATATATATATATATATATACAGTGGTAGGTGGTAAGTGGTATAGACACCCCTATGTTAAATTCCATTAAAGGCAGGCAGATTTTTATTTTTAAAAGCCAGTTATCAGGATGCATAGTAACCTGGATCCATGAAATTACTGGCTTTTAAAAATAAAAATCTGCCTGCCTCTATGGGAATTTAACATAGGGGTGTCTATACTTATGCACCCTGTATTTTAATGGAGAACATTTATTTATTCACGATACATTATTCATTCACAAAGCAAATTGTTGTCCGTAAAGGTTGGATTTTTCCTCATTTGTTTAATTAAGGCATTAAGATTAATTTCCAAAAGTTGATTTTTTATTACTCTTTTTAGTCAACTTTAGCATGGGTGCCTAAACTTATGCCTACCACTGCATATATATATATATATATATATGTGTGTATATAATGACCATTGACTGCTGTCTCATTCTATTATTGTGAGCATGTGAATCCACTTCAAACTTCAGGGGCTGTTTTAACTAACCATAATCTTTCCAATGTCAGCCCTTCCTCAGTCTATATTGACGGCAACTGCCTCATTCATCGGAGAGGAAGAGTCCGTTACACTTCTTTGTTCGGCAAATGCAAAGGACCCACCTGAACAATGTTATATTTACTGGATTAGTCCAACGAATGTCCAAAATAATATCGCCTACGAATGCCAGGCGACATTTACAGGCTCTGAGCTCCTGGCACGTACCGGGGCTCTCGCTGAGGTGAAGTTTCGGTGTTTTTACACCGTGAGTCGGAGGCTTAAGTATGAGTTTGCTCCACCCAGCGACATCGTGTCTGTCACTGTAGAAAGAGGTGAGTGACTACCATACACATTTGATGCGGTTATTATACAGTGAGGCTGTGCATATATATATATATATATATATATATATATATATATATATATATATGCAGTGGTAGGCATAAGTTTAGGCACCCATGCTAAAGTTGACTAAAAAGAGGAATAAAAAATCCTCTTTTGGAAATTGATCTTAATGCCTTAATTAAACAAATGAGGAAAAATCCAACCTTTAAGGACACCAATTTACTTTGTGAATGAATAATGTATCGTAAATAAATAAATGTTCTCCATTAAAATACAGGGTGCATAAGTATAGACACCCCTATGTTAAATTCCCTTGCTTAGAGGCAGGCAGATTTTTATTTTTAAAAGCCAGTTATCAGGATGCATAGTAACCTGGATCCATGAAATAACTGGCTTTTAAAAATAAAAATCTGCCTGCCTTTAAGGGAATTTAACATAGGGGTGTCTATACTTATGCACCCTGTATTTTAATGGAGAACATTTATTTATTTACAATACATTATTCATTCACAAAGCAAAATAGTTGTCCTTAAAGGTTGGATTTTTCCTCATTTGTTTAATTAAGGCATTAAGATTCATTTCCAAAAGATGATTTTTTATTACTCTTTTTAGTCAACTTTAGCATGGGTGCCTAAACCTATGCCTACCACTGCATATATATATATATATATATATATATATATATATATATATATATATATATATATATATATATATATATATATATATATATATACGTATATAATGACCATTGACTGCTGTCTCATTCTATTATTGTGAGCATGTGAATCCACTTCAAACTTCAGGGGCTGTTTTAACTAACCATAATCTTTCCAATGTCAGCCCTTCCTCAGTCTACATTGACGGCAACTGCCTCATTCATCGGAGAGGAAGAGTCCGTTACACTTCATTGTTCGGCAAATGCAAAGGACCCACCTGAACAATGTTATATTTACTGGATTAGTCCAACGAATGGCCAAAATAATATCGCCTACGAATGCCAGGCGACATTTACAGGCTCTGAGCTCCTGGCACGTACCGGGGCTCTCACTGAGGTGAAGGTTCAGTGTATTTACACCGTGAGTCGGAGGCTTAAGTATGAGTTTGCTCCACCCAGCGACATCGTGTCTATCACTGTAGGAAGAGGTGAGTGACTACCATACACATTTGATGCAGTTATTATACAGTGAGGCTGTGCATATATATATATATATATATATATATATATATATATATATATATATACAGTGGTAGGCATAAGTTTAGGCACCCATAAAGTTGACTAAAAAGAGGAATAAAAAATCCTCTTTTGGAAATTGATCTTAATGCCTTAATTAAACAAATGAGGAAAAATCCAACCTTTAAGGACACCAATTTACTTTGTGAATGAATAATGTATCGTAAATAAATAAATGTTCTCCATTAAAATACAGGGTGCATAAGTATAGACACCCCTATGTTAAATTCCCTTAGAGGCAGGCAGATTTTTATTTTTAAAAGCCAGTTATCAGGATGCATAGTAACCTGGATCCATGAAATTACTGGCTTTTAAAAATAAAAATCTGCCTGCCTCTATGGGAATTTAACATAGGGGTGTCTATACTTATGCACCCTGTTTTTTAATGGAGAACATTTATTTATTCACGATACATTATTCATTCACAAAGTAAATTGGTGTCCTTAAAGGTTGGATTTTTCCTCATTTGTTTAATTAAGGCATTAAGATCAATTTCCAAAAGAAAATTTTTTATTCCTCTTTTTAGTCAACTTTAGCATGGGTGCCTAAACGTATGCCTACCACTGCATATATATATATATATATATATATATATATATACACGTATATAATGACCATTGGCTGCTGTCTCATTCTATTATTGTGAGCATGTGAATCCACTTCAAACTTCATGGGCTGTTTTAACTAACCATAATCTTTCCAATGTCAGCCCTTCCTCAGTCTATATTGACGGCAACTGCCTCATTCATCGGAGAGGAAGAGTCCGTTACACTTCTTTGTTCGGCAAATGCAAAGGACCCACCTGAACAATGTTATATTTACTGGATTAGTCCAACGAATGTCCAAAATAATATCGCCTACGAATGCCAGGCGACATTTACAGGCTCTGAGCTCCTGGCACGTACCGGGGCTCTCGCTGAGGTGAAGTTTCGGTGTTTTTACACCGTGAGTCGGAGGCTTAAGTATGAGTTTGCTCCACCCAGCGACATCGTGTCTGTCACTGTAGAAAGAGGTGAGTGACTACCATACACATTTGATGCGGTTATTATACAGTGAGGCTGTGCATATATATATATATATATATATATATATATATATATATATATATATATATATATATATATATATATATATATATATATATGCAGTGGTAGGCATAAGTTTAGGCACCCATGCTAAAGTTGACTAAAAAGAGGAATAAAAAATCCTCTTTTGGAAATTGATCTTAATGCCTTAATTAAACAAATGAGGAAAAATCCAACCTTTAAGGACACCAATTTACTTTGTGAATGAATAATGTATCGTAAATAAATAAATGTTCTCCATTAAAATACAGGGTGCATAAGTATAGACACCCCTATGTTAAATTCCCTTGCTTAGAGGCAGGCAGATTTTTATTTTTAAAAGCCAGTTATCAGGATGCATAGTAACCTGGATCCATGAAATAACTGGCTTTTAAAAATAAAAATCTGCCTGCCTTTAAGGGAATTTAACATAGGGGTGTCTATACTTATGCACCCTGTATTTTAATGGAGAACATTTATTTATTTACAATACATTATTCATTCACAAAGCAAAATAGTTGTCCTTAAAGGTTGGATTTTTCCTCATTTGTTTAATTAAGGCATTAAGATTCATTTCCAAAAGATGATTTTTTATTACTCTTTTTAGTCAACTTTAGCATGGGTGCCTAAACCTATGCCTACCACTGCATATATATATATATATATATATATATACGTATATAATGACCATTGACTGCTGTCTCATTCTATTATTGTGAGCATGTGAATCCACTTCAAACTTCAGGGGCTGTTTTAACTAACCATAATCTTTCCAATGTCAGCCCTTCCTCAGTCTACATTGACGGCAACTGCCTCATTCATCGGAGAGGAAGAGTCCGTTACACTTCATTGTTCGGCAAATGCAAAGGACCCACCTGAACAATGTTATATTTACTGGATTAGTCCAACGAATGGCCAAAATAATATCGCCTACGAATGCCAGGCGACATTTACAGGCTCTGAGCTCCTGGCACGTACCGGGGCTCTCACTGAGGTGAAGGTTCAGTGTATTTACACCGTGAGTCGGAGGCTTAAGTATGAGTTTGCTCCACCCAGCGACATCGTGTCTATCACTGTAGGAAGAGGTGAGTGACTACCATACACATTTGATGCAGTTATTATACAGTGAGGCTGTGCATATATATATATATATATATATATATATATATATATATATATACAGTGGTAGGCATAAGTTTAGGCACCCATAAAGTTGACTAAAAAGAGGAATAAAAAATCCTCTTTTGGAAATTGATCTTAATGCCTTAATTAAACAAATGAGGAAAAATCCAACCTTTAAGGACACCAATTTACTTTGTGAATGAATAATGTATCGTAAATAAATAAATGTTCTCCATTAAAATACAGGGTGCATAAGTATAGACACCCCTATGTTAAATTCCCTTAGAGGCAGGCAGATTTTTATTTTTAAAAGCCAGTTATCAGGATGCATAGTAACCTGGATCCATGAAATTACTGGCTTTTAAAAATAAAAATCTGCCTGCCTCTATGGGAATTTAACATAGGGGTGTCTATACTTATGCACCCTGTTTTTTAATGGAGAACATTTATTTATTCACGATACATTATTCATTCACAAAGTAAATTGGTGTCCTTAAAGGTTGGATTTTTCCTCATTTGTTTAATTAAGGCATTAAGATCAATTTCCAAAAGAAAATTTTTTATTCCTCTTTTTAGTCAACTTTAGCATGGGTGCCTAAACGTATGCCTACCACTGCATATATATATATATATATATATATATATATATATATATATATATATATATATATATATATATATATATATATACACGTATATAATGACCATTGACTGCTGTCTCATTCTATTATTGTGAGCATGTGAATCCACTTCAAACTTCATGGGCTGTTTTAACTAACCATAATCTTTCCAATGTCAGCCCTTCCTCAGTCTACATTGACGGCGACTGCCTCATTCATCGGAGAGGAAGAGTCCGTTACACTTCTTTGTTCGGCAAATGCAAAGGACCCACCTGAAAAATGTTATATGTACTGGATTAGTCCAACGAATGGCCAAAATAATATCGCCTACGACGAATGCCAGGCGACATTTACAGGCTCTGAGCTCCTGGCACGTACCGGGGCTCTCGCTGAGGTGAAGGTTCGGTGTTTTTACACCGTGGATGGGCGGCCTGCTCCACACAGCGACATCGTGTCTATCACTGTAGGAAGAGGTGAGTGACTACCATACACATTTCATGCTCTGTTATTATACGGTGGTACTGTGCATCTATATATATATATATATATAATTCTAGCATATAGGCCTACTTCAGTATGTTTGCTTTATTACTGATTGGATTCATTTCCTGTACTGTACTTAGCCGATGTGACAAGAAGCAGGTAGCAGGTCCTCAATTTCTGTTAGTTTTACTTCTGCCGTGCAACTGAGACTAGCCTCAGATTAAACTATTGAACTATTTCTCTCCCAGTTGTCACTGCCAGTCCTACGTCAGCCAGTCCTACGTCAGCCAGTCCTACGTCAGCCAGTCCTACATCAGCCAGTCCCACCAGTGCTGCCACAACCGTAGTAGAGCCCAACTCAGGTGACAAAACATATTCATTCTGTTCACGGTCGATTCATTTGTTGTAGTCACTTTTACTTTTTACACATATATGTATATATATATATACTGAATATATATGTATATATATATATATACTGAATATATATGTATATATATATATATACTGAATATATATGTATATATATATATATATATATATATGAGCTATCTTCTCTCCATTGTCACGGGCAGTCCTATGTCAGCCAATTCTACTGTCCTACCTATAACAACAATAACTCAAGACTGTAAAGATGTGTACCTTGTGTTATTTTTTCTTTGTGGTGTTTCCTTGAGGACTGAGGGAGTCTTATTATCAATTGCACAATCATTTGTAATTCCATGCTATTCCATAAATTGGGAAACTAAGGTGTAAGATGATGGTTGAATGGTAGTGAATGTACACTTATTGTAAAGGGTTTCCACTCATCACCAGTTTATTCAATGCTTGATTTTGTACTTGACACAGCTGATGATTGTTGTTCATTTTGCTAACCCATATAACACTAGATTTGTGATAATTCCCTTAAACAATATGAAGAGAAACCAACACAAATTTCCCCTTCTGTCTCATTACAGGACGCCTATTGTTAAAGTCTGCAATCATACTAATAGTATGTTGTGGATTCATTGTGTTTCTGATCATTCTGCTGTTGGCTGTTTGGAGGAGGAGAAAGAGTGAGTTTAAACTGGTATAAATACACAAATAACGCTAATATAAAATGGATGTGTATATTTGAAAATACCATAAATACCGTTCCAGAAACACAACGTAGCTATTGAAATGTGTGTATACATCTTTGTTGAACGTTTCTTATGGGATTGTTTTGTAGAAAACACGATGGAAATGAAGAGTCTCCATACTGGATCGGTAAGTAAAACACAAAAATAAAGTAAACTTCTTTGGATGATGTAGTCAATTATTGAAGACTCTTAATCAGGATTGATCTATCTCACTCTACTGTTCACATTCATTTAGTTAAAAGTGGTTAATCGCTCCGGCAGCTGCATGAAAGAGGAAGATGTAAGTACAACATCAGCCATGGTCCGTTTTCAATGAGTTGAAAGTCAGACTAACGTCAATGTTTTGGTTGGATTTGTGTTTGTCAAGGTCTACCACGTGTACAGCACTATCTCAGCGGAGCCCAGCTCACCCAGCCAGACGTTGGTATATAACCTTCTGCAGGCCCAGTGACCTCATGTTCCTGCAGGTCCACTGACATAACAAACCTTGTTTTGGCTTGTTTGTTTTTTAGTGCTGTGCTTCAAAACAATGTGAATGCCACATTAAAGAAATGTATGGCAATTATTTTGCAACTAGGAAGATGTGTGTATCACGTGCATATGAACAAAGGCATACAAACAAACCAAAAACAATGGTTGAATGGTGAAAAATATGTCTGTTTATTCAGTTATTTTTTGTGTCAACAAAATGACTAAAAAAATGACTTCTTTATTATGGCCAATGTAACACTTATAAATTGTATTTAGTTGACATGCATATCTAGCTTGAATTATATGTCTTTACATTTACAAAGAGGGAACGTGAAGAAAAAGAATATTACTTTGTTTTAGCAGCAATCTGTAGAATATTTTCAAGAATTTAGCTATCGAGTGTTGCCATATGTATTTTGTATTTTGTTATATTTACCAAAGGTATAATGGGGAATCTGCCTGCATTCATACATCAAATACTTTTAATCACAATAAACCAGAGAAGCACGTATGGACATTTAAGTTTCCCCTTTCAAACTCAACCTGTTTGCTTGTGGCCGTTGCCTACGTACAGTCAGAAAAGCAAGATGTCTGCTATGAACCGCAATGGGTTTTCATTTATGTATCTAAGCTGCGGCAAACCCTTCCTCTTCTTTCTTCCTCAATCGATAAATATAAATTAATCTCTTGGTAACAAAGAAGCAGTTCTTCTCCTCTCTTCTCTCTGTGAAATACCCTTTGGTACGGCGCTGTGAACGAATCCCATTTGGATGGGCCATATTCTTTATGTATTCATGTGTTACAAGCTTTGTCTGTGAATGAGATGTGGTCTGCTTAGTTGGGGCTGCTGAGGTCCACTCCTGGGTCCCAGAAGAGCTGGCGAGGCTTTAGTCACCTGCTGATGAGGGAGGTGAGCAGGGGGAACAGGGCTGCGCTCAGAGGACTAGAGAGGCCTGTGGCCGATCCGCACTCCATGGCGTTTTCCTACCGAACAACAGGAAACACACAGTATGTACAGGAGGTCATCTCTGCCATTTGCAAACCAGTGCTTGATGTCACGCTTCAGCACATTGATTACAATTATAAAATGGCTGTAACATCTTAATGTGTCTTTGACACACACACACACACACACACACACACACACACACACACACACACACACACACACCCCCCCTCTGGGTGAAAAGGATGACACGATTCTGGCTTCTTCCTGTCCTTCTGAAACTTCAGTCTGTCACATTTCAGTGACCCACCGTTCTGGTTTTAGTTCAAGCCAACACGGCACTTTTAATCAAAATCAAACACAAAGTATCTTACTACTCAACAGAACAAAAAACATCTTTGGAGGAATCCACAGTCTTGTTCTTCAGGGTGGAAACGCCTCACCCCTGACGACTGGTCTCTCCGCATACACGACCCGGGAGAGCCCTGAATGAGTGTAGCACGGAGCACCTGCTCCTCAGGTGCTCCGCATTTCAATGATTGGCTGGCACCAATGCTCTCACTGGCGCCATCTGTTGGAAATCTGTGGTACACAGCCTCCACAACCTGCCCCCTGGACCTCCAGGGGCGCTGTGCCCGAGACGGGTTGCCACAGTACAAAGCAGTTAAAGTAAACCTGCTGTACATTGCTGTTCTCAGTATTGGCTCTACATGATATTACATGCACGGAAACATCTCAGGACAAAGTGAAACTGAAAGAGGTTAATTACATGCTGCTATAAAACCACATTCGCACTATTGTCCACGTTTTAATCAAGAATATACATGATCTCTATAGGATCTATGGTGACTGGAGGGGCAGAGCTGCAGTCACACTTGTTCTCCACACGACGACCATGAAGAGATTGCTGCTGGGAATCTGTTGTATTACAAATGATCTGCAAGACACGGGGACAAGCCTCCCCCGCCCGTGCTGTCAGGTATCCCTGCTTACCTGCGCCTCACGTCCGCGGCCCCTCCTCGCAAAAACCGCTCCAGGAGGCGTGGAAGGAGGGGAGGTCTGCTGGTGAAACTGAAGATCAAACTGTCCCTAAATCGAGCTGCCGCTCGGCGTGTGGTGCGATGGCTCCGTCCTGTTGTTTCTGTCCCGCCTGTTACTCCTGCTGAAGCCTTCCTCGACCGTCATGCTGCTATACTGCCTCGTCCACCTCTGTTTCCAGCCCTTCATGCTGCCCCGACAGCGTTGACCGGACCGCGCCGTTCTCAAGTCCCCACTCGATGACGTTCCCTGCGTAGGTGTGGCCGTGGTGTCGACCACTCCAGCCTACACCTGTTGAAGCGCACCGGACCTCCGTCTAGTAACGAGCAAACCCTCCAGATGGCCTTGATTAACGTGCGGTCCCTGGCGAGTAAAACCTTCATGCTTAACGACTTTTTTATTTCCCGGGAGCTGGACTTTCTGTTTCTGTGTGAGACCTGGGTCTCTATTGGCGAAAACATGCCGTTCTCTGAACTCCTTCCACCGGACTGTAACTTTTTTAATTTCCCCCGAGCGACGGGGAGAGGCGGAGGTGTCGCCTCTGTTTACAAGTCGTTTTTTCACTGTCGGCAGATTCCACACGCTGGTTTTGCTAGCTTTGAACTGCAACTCTTTGAATTAATTCTGTCGTTCCCCGTTTTGTGTGCAGTGGTGTACCGTCCACCTAAATTCAACAAAGACTTCATCCATGACTTTGCTGATTTTTTGTCTGGGCTTATGGTTAAATATGATCACATAATAATTTGTGGAGATTTTAATGTCCATGTTTGTTGTGAGTCACAGCCTCTGACCCGGGACTTTCTGAACCTCCTCGACTCATTCAGTCTTAAGCAAGCTGTCTCCGGCCCAACGCACGATAAGGGTCACACACTAGATCTCGTGTTATCCTATGGTGTTTCTGTCTCTGTGGATGAAATCTGTGCCTTGTCTTTCTCTGACCACTCCCCAATTCTGTTCTCTATGTCAGTCCCATGCTCAGGTAGTACCTCTCCAAACGGGTCTCGCGCTTGATTAACCCCTCGACCGCTGGGCTTTTTTCAGCCGCTTTCAACGACTCCCCTTGTGTAGGCCATCACTGGGCCTTAGCTCTGTTTACACTGCTGATAAGCTTCTATCCATGTTCTCGTTAGCTTGCACTGGCATCCTGGACTCCGTTGCTCCTTTTAAGCACAAACGCACTAAAGCTCAGTCATCACCTTGGCTCAACGATGCTACGCGCGACCTCCGACGTGCCTGTAGGGGGGCTGAGCGCAAGTGGCAGAAGGACCGCCTTCACGTGTCCCTCCAAATCCTTCGAAGTTGCTTGGCGGATTACCATCGAGCCGTTAAAACCGCCAAATCCCAGTACATTTCCTCCCTGGTCTCCAGTAACAGTCACAAACCCCAGGTTCTCTTCAATACACTTAACTCTCTCATAAATCCCCGTAATGAATCCCCTGTTGTGCCCTCACCTGCCCTCTGTGAAGGCTTTCTAAAATTCTTCATTGAGAAAATTGCAGCACTCAGGCCTTCTGATACCTCTGTCACCCCACTCCCCGCTCTACCCCCTCTCCCCCAGCCAGCTGTCCTCGAGCAGTTTGAGCCCATCACCCTATCCTCCCTCTCTAATGCAGTCAGACATCTGCAGTCCTCCAACTGCCCCTCTGACTGCCTACCCTCCCGTCTTCTCAAGGATCCTACAGTCCTTGACACAGTCGCCCCCTTCCTTCTGCTGTTGATCAACACCATCTTCTCCTCTGGTTGCGTCCCGGCTGCCTTCAAGCATGCCGTGGTGCAGCCACTACTAAAGAAGCCAAACCTTGACCCCTCTATTCTCTCAAACTTCAGGCCTATTTCCAAACTACCCTTCCTGTCTAAAGTCCTTGAGCGTGAAGTTTATGTCCAGCTGCAATCCTTTTTAATCAACAACAACATCTATGAGAAATTCCAGTCTGGCTTTAGAACAGCCCACAGCACAGAGACTGCTCTCCTGAGAGTGCTAAACGACCTGCTCCTGTCCGCTGATTCAGGTAGTCCTGTGATCCTGGTGCTTTTGGATCTTACAGCAGCCTTTGACACGGTGGATCACAGGATCCTGCTGTCTCGGCTAGAGCATCTTGTAGGCATCAAGGGCACAGCCTTGAAGTTCTTCCAGTCCTACCTGGCCAACAGATGCTTCTCTGTTCAGCTTGGGGATTCCATCTCGTCGGTAGCTCCCCTCACCTGCGGGGTCCCTCAAGGCTCTATACTGGGTCCCATTCTATTCCTGCTGTACGTTTTACCCCTAGGGGAAATCATGATCAAACATAACATCTCTTTCCACTGCTTTGCCGACGATGTCCAGCTGTATCTCCCCCTAAAGGTTGATGGGCAGGCTGCACTCCTTCCATTGCTTGACTGTCTGGCTGACATCAAGGCATGGTTGGGTGCAAACTTCCTCAACCTCAATGAGAGCAAGACTGAGGCCATCGTTTTTGGCAAAATCTCTCCGGCCTTCTACACCGATGGCCTGGGCCCTCTCGCTTCTAACATCAGGCCTTCTGTTAGAAATCTGGGTGTGATTTTTGACAGTGCCTTTAAGTTCCAGCAGCAGGTCAGCGCTGTGGTCAGAAAAAGCTTTTTCCACCTGAGAACCCTAGCCAAGGTAAAAGCCTACCTGCCCCAGAGAGACCTAGAGAGAGTCATCCATGCCTTCATAACATCACAACTGGACTACTGCAATGCTCTATACACCGACGTTGATCAGTCACAACTCCGCCGCCTGCAGTTAGTTCAAAACTCTGCCGCCCGACTCCTCACCTCTACAAAAAAGCGCGATCATATCACCCCGGTCCTCGCATCACTTCACTGGCTCCCCATCCGCTACCGCATTGACTTCAAACTTCTCTTGACAGTCTACAAATCCCTCCATGGTCTGGCCCCCACCTACCTCTCTGATATTCTCCACCACCACATCCCTTCTAGAGCACTGCGGTCAGCGGACCAACTTTTGTTGGAGGTGCCCAGGACCAGGCAAAAAACCAGGGGGGACAGAGCCTTTGCGGTGGCAGCTCCCAGACTCTGGAACTGCCTCCCCCTACACATCCGGGCAGCCCAGTCGCTAAATGATTTTAAATCTCATTTAAAGACCCACCTTTTTTCACTGGCCTTCGATTAGCGTTTCCTTTTTCAAGTGCCAGCAAATAGTGTCCCCTAGTTACCTTTTAAATTTCTCTTCTATTTTATCCTATTTTAACTCCCAGAGTCTTTGTCTTTTAATTTTTCATTGTGTATCTGCACTTCCTGTGAAGCACTTTGGTTGCGGCTCAGCCGCATGTAAAATTGTGCTATACAAATAAAACTTGACTTGACTTGACTTGACAAGAGGAAACGAGAAGGAGGGCGATCAAATGACTCGAGATTCGACTTGATTATTGGAATGAAATAACATTGAATGTTCTTTGAGAAAACGAAAATTAGCAACAGCATAAAAAATGACACGGGAAATGTGCAACAGGATTCGATAGACAACGCAGTGGTTTTCAATGAATACCCCAAGTGTGTTTTTACGCGTGCCTGTGGCCTGTGTTGTGGTGGATGAAGCCGTAGGCCTACCTAAAACCGCCCTCACAGTCTATGTTTCCGTCCGGTGTACTGTTTGCTTGGAACCACACACACACACACACACACACACACACACACACACACACACACACACACACACACACACACACACACACACACACACAGTTGCTATAGGCCAGTTGTATGTAGTTCTGTATTTTTGGTGTCGGTCCAATTCCTTATCCACGCATTTGTGAGGCTGCAGAGGCACAAATGGTGAGAGAGCAATCATCACACCTCTGGAGACAATGCAACTATTGAGAAGCATAGCTGGTCAATCATTTATTGTCTTCTTTATCCGTGAGTTGGCCTCATACGCTTTATTCATACTCTGTGTTAGGCCTATAACATGTATGATTATTATGTTTCTTTGATACATTTACTAAAATACTTTTGTATTCCACACTTCCTCATACACATAATCATGCTTCTATTGACCCTTCTCTTGGTCAAAACATTGTTTCCCATCAACAGATTCCTTTCATAATGTCCAAAGCCAAAGCCAAGGTAATTATATTGGTTCAATATAATGTAATATATAGCCTATCATCTGATGTGTTTACGCCAACCCTCACCAGCGTTTCATATATAATGTGGAACTAGATACATCCACTTTGACATGTGTTAATAGGGTTGATTATATTTTTTAATGCCATCATTGGCTGCTGTCTCATTCTATTATTGTGCGCATGTGAATCCACTTCAAACTTCAGGGGCTGTTTTAACTAACCATAATCTTTCCAATGTCAGCCCTTCCTCAGTCTATATTGACGGCGACTGCCTCATTCATCGGAGAGGAAGAGTCCGTTACACTTTATTGTTCGGCAAATGAAAGGGACCGTACTAAACAATGTTATATTTACTGGATTAGTCCAACGAACGTCCGAAATGATATCGCCTACGAATGCCAGGCGACATTTACAGGCTCTGAGCTCCTGGCACTTACCGGGGCTCTCACTGAGGTGAAGGTTCAGTGTTTTTACCTCGTGAGTCGGAGGCTTAAGTATGAGTTTGCTCCACACAGCGACATCGTGTCTATCACTGTAGAAAGAGGTGAGTGACTACCATACACATTTGATGCAGTTATTATACAGTGATGCTGTGCATATATATATATATATATATATATATATATACAGTGGTAGGCATAAGTTTAGGCACCCATGCTAAAGTTGACTAAAAAGAGGAATAAAAAATCCTCTTTTGGAAATTGACCTTAATGCCTTAATTAAACAAATGAGGAAAAATCCAACCTTTAAGGACACCAATTTACTTTGTGAATGAATAATGTATTGTAAATAAATGTTCTCCATTAAAATACAGGGTGCATAAGTATAGACACCCCTATGTTAAATTCCATTAAAGGCAGGCAGAGTTTTATTTTTAAAAGCCAGTTATCAGGATGCATAGTAACCTGGATCCATGAAATTACTGGCTTTTAAAAATAAAAATCTGCCTGCCTCTATGGGAATTTAACATAGGGGTGTCTATACTTATGCACCCTGTATTTTAATGGAGAACATTTATTTATTCACGATACATTATTCATTCACAAAGCAAATTGTTGTCCTTAAAGGTTGGATTTTTCCTCATTTGTTTAATTAAGGCATTAAGATTCATTTCCAAAAGATGATTTTCTATTACTCTTTTTAGTCAACTTTAGCATGGGTGCCTAAACTTATGCCTACCACTGCATATATATATATATATATATATATATATATATATATATATATATATATATATATATATATATATGTATATAATGACCATTGACTGCTGTCTCATTCTATTATTGTGAGCATGTGAATCCACTTCAAACTTCATGGGCTGTTTTAACTAACCATAATCTTTCCAATGTCAGCCCTTCCTCAGTCTACATTGACGGCGACTGCCTCATCCATCGGAGAGGAAGAGTCCGTTACACTTCATTGTTCGGCAAATGCAAAGGACCCACCTGAAAAATGTTATATGTACTGGATTAGTCCAACGAATGGCCAAAATAATATCGCCTACGACGAATGCCAGGCGACATTTACAGGCTCTGAGCTCCTGGCACGTACCGGGGCTCTCGCTGAGGTGAAGTTTCGGTGTTTTTACACTGTGAGGTGGAGGCTTAAGGATGAGTTTGCTCCACACAGCGACATCGTGTCTGTCACTGTAAGAAGAGGTGAGTGACTACCATACACATTTGATGCTCTGTTATGATACAGTGATGCTTTGCATATATATGCATATAATTCTAGCATATACTTCAGTATGTTTGCTTTATTACTGATTGGATTCATTTCCTGTACTGTACTTAGCCGATGTGACAAGAAGCAGGTAGCAGGTCCTCAATTTCTGTTAGTTTTACTTCTGCCGTGCAACTGAGACTAGCCTCAGATTAAACTATTGAACTATTTCTCTCCCAGTTGTCACTGCCAGTCCTACGTCAGCCAGTCCTACGTCAGCCAGTCCTACGTCAACCAGTCCTACGTCAGCCAGTCCCACCAGTGCTGCCACAACCGTAGTAGAGCCCAACTCAGGTGACAAAACATATTCTTTCTTTTCAGCAGGGTGCTCCGCCTCCGATGCAAAATAACAACGGTGGACCTGTTCGTAATTCATTTATACATTTTGAAAATTGTAATGTAATATTTATAATATTTATCAACCTTAATTTTGGGGGGCCCCCCAGGTACTTGGGGGCCTACCCGCTCTGCGTACTCTGAGTATGGGGAGCGCCGGCACTGTATATATTAAACATAAACTGAATCTTATTGTGTGTGTGTGTGTGTGTGAGTAATTAAATGCTTGATTTTGCACCTGACAAAACTTATGATTGTTGTTGATTTTGCTATCCCATATTTCACCATAGATTTGTGATATTTCCCTTAAACAATATGAAACCAACACAAATATCCCCTTCTGTCTCATTACAGGAAGCCTATTGTCAACGTTTGGAATCATACAGATAGTGTATGTTGGAGCTTTTCTGTTTCTGATCATTCTGCTGTTGGCTGTTTTGCACACTTGGAGGAGGAGAAAGAGTGAGTTTAAAGTTGTATGAATATACAAAGAACACTGAGATAAAATGGATGTGTATAATTGAAAATACCCCTATAGTAAGTTTATTCCAGAAACACAACGTAGCTATTGAAATGTGTGTATACATCTTTGTTGAACATTTCTTATGGGATTGTTTTGTAGAAAACACGATGGAAATGTAAAGTCTCCATACTGGATCAGTGAGTAAAACACAAAGATAAAATAAAGTAAACCTCTTTGGATGATGCAGTCAATTATTGAAGACTCTTAATCAGGATTGAAAAGCCTCTCACGCTACTGTTCAAATTAATTTAGTTTAAAGTGGTTAATCGCTCCGGCAGCTGCATAAAAAAGGAAGATGTAAGTACAACATCAGCCATGGTCCGTTTTCAATGAGTTGAAAGTCAGACTAACGTCAATGTTTTGGTTGGATTTGTGTTTGTCAAGGTCTACCACGTGTACAGCACTATCTCAGCGGAGCCCAGCTCACCCAGCCAGACGTTGGTATATGACCTTCTGCAGGCCCATTGACCTCATGTTCCTGCAGGTCCACTGACATAACAAACCTTGTTTTGGCTTGTTTGTTTTTTAGTGCTGTGCTTCAAAACAATGTGAATGGCACATTAAAGAAATGTATGGCAATGACTTTGCAACTAGGAAGATGTATGTATCACACGTGCATATGAACAAAGGCATACAAACAAACCAAAAACAATGGTTGAATGGTGAAAAATATGTGTGTTTATTCAGTTATTTTTTGTGTCAACATGATAAATATGGCTTCTTTATTATGGCCAATGTAACATTCTTAGAAATTGTATTTAGTTGACATGCATATCTAGCTTGAATTATATGTCTTTACATTTACAAAGAGGGAACGTGAAGAAAAAGAATATTACTTTGTTTTAGCAGCAATCTGTAGAATATTTTCAAGAATTTAGCTATCGAGTGTTGCCATATGTATTTTGTATTTTGTTATATTTACCAAAGGTATAATGGGGAATCTGCCTGCATTCACACATCAAATACTTTTAATCACAATAAACCAGAGAAGCACGTATGGACATTTAAGTTTCCTCTTTCAAACTCAACCTGTTTGCTTGTGGCCGTTGCCTACGTACAGTCAGAAAAGCAAGATGTCTGCTATGAACCGCAATGGGTTTTCATTTACGTATCTAAGCTGCGGCAAAACATTCGTCTTCTTTCTCCCTCCATCCATAAATATAAATTAATCTCTTGGGGACAAAGAAGCAGACTTCTTCTTCTTCTCTCTGTGAAATACCCTTTGGTAAGGCGCTGTGAACAAATCCCATTTGGATGGGCCATATTCTTTATATATTCATGTGTTACAAGCTTTGTCTGTGAATGAGATGTGGTCTGCTTAGTTGGGGCTGCTGAGGTCCACTCCTGGGTCCCAGAAGAGCTGGCGAGGCTTTAGTCACCTGCTGATGAGGGAGGTGAGCAGGGGGAACAGGGCTGCGCTCAGAGGACTAGAGAGGCCTGTGGCCGATCCGCACTCCATGGCGTTTTCCTACCGAACAGGAAACACACAGTATGTACAGGAGGTCATCTCTGCCATTTGCAAACCAGTGCTTGATGTCACGCTTCAGCACATTGATTACAATTATAAAATGGCTGTAACATCTTAATGTGTCTTTGACACACACACACACACACACACACACACACACACACACACACACACACACACACACACACACACACACACACACACACACACACACACACTGTGGCAACCCGCTCCCCACCAGGGGGAACCGTGGGATAGTGGTGGACGGGGACAGGGAACTCAGCCCAGGGAGAAGCAGAGACGACGATCCAGCAGAAGGCCGACGACACATCCTACTCGAGTGTCACGGAGGCCATAGTCTAGTTGATGTATTACCTGTTATCTCTCATACCTGTGAATAAACGCCGAACCCGGCTTGATTGGAAACCTCTGCGTGGTACTTGCCGTGAGATCTCTAGACTCTTGTGGACCGGGTTACCACAACACACACACAGTTGCTATAGGCCAGTTGTATGTAGTTCCGTAATTTTGGTGTCGGTCCAATTCCTTATCCACGCATTTGTGAGGCTGCAGATGCACAAATGGTGAGAGAGCAATCATCACACCTCTGGAGACAATGCAACTATTGAGAAGCATAGCTGGTCAATCATTTATTGTCTTCTTTATCCGTGAGTTGGCCTCATACGCTTTATTCATACTCTGTGTTAGGCCTATAACATGCATGATTATTATGTTTCTTTGATACATTTACTAAAATACTTTTGTATTCCACACTTCCTCATACACATAATCATGCTTCTATTGACCCTTCTCTTGGTGAAAACATTGTTTCCCATCAACAGATTCCTTTCATAATGTCAAAAGCCAAAGCCAAGGTAATTATATTGGTTCAATATAATGTAATATATAGCCTATCATCTGATGTCTTTACGGTAACCCTCACCAGCGTTTCATACATAATGTGGAACTAGATGCATCCACTTTGACATGTGTTAATAGGGTTGATTATATTTTTTATTGCCATCATTGGCTGCTGTCTCATTCTATTATTGTGCGCATGTGAATCCACTTCAAACTTCAGGGGCTGTTTTAACTAACCATAATCTTTCCAATATCAGCCCTTCCTCAGTCTATATTGACGGCGACTGCCTCATTCATCGGAGAGGAAGAGTCCGTTACACTTTATTGTTCGGCAAATGAAAGGGACCGTACTAAACAATGTTATATTTACTGGATTAGTCCAACGAACGTCCGAAATGATATCGCCTACGAATGCCAGGCGACATTTACAGGCTCTGAGCTCCTGGCACGTACCGGGGCTCTCGCTGAGGTGAAGGTTCAGTGTATTTACACCGTGAGTCGGAGGCTTAAGTATGAGTTTGCTCCACACAGCGACATCGTGTCTATCACTGTAGGAAGAGGTGAGTGACTACCATACACATTTGATGCTCTGTTATTATACAGTGATACTGTGCATATATATATATATATATATATATAATTCTAGCATATACTTCAGTGTGTTTGCTTTATTACTGATTGGATTCATTTCCTGTACTGTACTTAGCCGATGTGACAAGAAGCAGGTAGCAGGTCCTCAATTTCTGCTAGTTTTACTTCTGCCGTGCAACTGAGACTAGCCTCAGATTAAACTATTGAACTATTTCTCTCCCAGTTGTCACTGCCAGTCCTACGTCAGCCAGTCCTACATCAGCCAGTCCTACGTCAGCCAGTCCTACGTCAGCCAGTCCCACCAGTGCTGCCACAACCGTAGTAGAGCCCAACTCAGGTGACAAAACATATTCTTTCTGTTCACGGTCGATTCATTTGTTGTAGTCACTTTTACTTTTTACACATATATGTGTATATATATATATACTGAATATATATGTATATATATATGAGCTATCTTCTCTCCATTGTCACGGGCAGTCCTATGTCAGCCAATTCTACTGTCCTACCTATAACAACAATAACTCAAGACTGTAAAGATGTGTACCTTGTGTTATTTTTTCTTTGTGGTGTTTCCTTGAGGACTGAGGGAGTCTTATTATCAATTGCACAATCATTTGTAATTCCATGCTATTCCATAAATTGGGAAACTAAGGTGTAAGATGATGGTTGAATGGTAGTGAATGTACACTTATTGTAAAGGGTTTCCACTCATCACCAGTTTATTCAATGCTTGATTTTGTACTTGACACAGCTGATGATTGTTGTTCATTTTGCTAACCCATATAACACTAGATTTGTGATAATTCCCTTAAACAATATGAAGAGAAACCAACACAAATTTCCCCTTCTGTCTCATTACAGGACGCCTATTGTTAAAGTCTGCAATCATACTAATAGTATGTTGTGGATTCATTGTGTTTCTGATCATTCTGCTGTTGGCTGTTTGGAGGAGGAGAAAGAGTGAGTTTAAACTGGTATAAATACACAAATAACGCTAATATAAAATGGATGTGTATATTTGAAAATACCATAAATACCGTTCCAGAAACACAACGTAGCTATTGAAATGTGTGTATACATCTTTGTTGAACGTTTCTTATGGGATTGTTTTGTAGAAAACACGATGGAAATGAAGAGTCTCCATACTGGATCGGTAAGTAAAACACAAAAATAAAGTAAACTTCTTTGGATGATGCAGTCCATTATTGAAGACTCTTAATCAGGATTGATCTATCTCACTCTACTGTTCACATTCATTTAGTTAAAAGTGGTTAATCGCTCCGGCAGCTGCATGAAAGAGGAAGATGTAAGTACAACATCAGCCATGGTCCGTTTTCAATGAGTTGAAAGTCAGACTAACGTCAATGTTTTGGTTGGATTTGTGTTTGTCAAGGTCTACCACGTGTACAGCACTATCTCAGCGGAGCCCAGCTCACCCAGCCAGACGTTGGTATATAACCTTCTGCAGGCCCATTGACCTCATGTTCCTGCAGGTCCACTGACATAACAAACCTTGTTTTGGCTTGTTCGTTTTTTAGTGCTGTGCTTCAAAACAATGTGAATGCCACATTAAAGAAATGTATAGCAATTACTTTGCAACTAGGAAGATGTATGTATCACACGTGCATATGAACAAAGGCATACAAACCAAAAACAATGGTTGAATGGTGAAAAATATGTCTGTGTTTATTCAGTTATTTTTTGTGTCAACATGATAAATATGGCTTCTTTATTATGGCCAATGTAACATTCTTATAAATTGTATTTAGTTGACATGCATATCTAGCTTGAATTATATGTCTTTACATTTACAAAGAGGGAACGTGAAGAAAAAGAATATTACTTTGTTTTAGCAGCAATCTGTAGAACATTTTCAAGAATTTAGCTATCGAGTGTTGCCATATGTATTTTGTATTTTGTTATATTTACCAAAGGTATAATGGGGAATCTGCCTGCATTCACACATCAAATACTTTTAATCACAATAAACCAGAGAAGCACGTATGGACATTTAAGTTTCCCCTTTCAAACTCAACCTGTTTGCTTGTGGCCGTTGCCTACGTACAGTCAGAAAAGCAAGATGTCTGCTATGAACCGCAATGGGTTTTCATTTACGTATCTAAGCTGCGGCAAACCCTTCCTCTTCTTTCTCCCTCCATCCATAAATATAAATTAATCTCTTGGTGACAAAGAAGCAGACTTCTTCTTCTTCTTCTCTCTGTGAAATACCCTTTGGTAAGGCGCTGTGAACGAATCCCATTTGGATGGGCCATATTCTTTATATATTCATGTGTTACAAGCTTTGTCTGTGAATGAGATGTGGTCTGCTTAGTTGGGGCTGCTGAGGTCCACTCCTGGGTCCCAGAAGAGCTGGCGAGGCTTTAGTCACCTGCTGATGAGGGAGGTGAGCAGGGGGAACAGGGCTGCGCTCAGAGGACTAGAGAGGCCTGTGGCCGATCCGCACTCCATGGCGTTTTCCTACCGAACAACAGGAAACACACAGTATGTACAGGAGGTCATCTCTGCCATTTGCAAACCAGTGCTTGATGTCACGCTTCAGCACATTGATTACAATTATAAAATGGCTGTAACATCTTAATGCGTCTTTGACACACACACACACACACACACACACACACACACACACACACACACACACACACACACACACACACACACACACACACACACACACACACACACACACACACACACACACACACCTCTGGGTGAAAAGGATGACACGATTCTGGCTTCTTCCTGTCCTTCTGAAACTTCAGTCTGTCACATTTCAGTGACCCACCGTTCTGGTTTTAGTTCAAGCCAACACGGCACTTTTAATCAAAATCAAACACAAAGTATCTTACTACTCAACAGAACAAAAAACATCTTTGGAGGAATCCACAGTCTTGTTCTTCAGGGTGGAAACGCCTCACCCCTGACGACCGGTCTCTCCGCATACACGACCCGGGAGAGCCCTGAATGAGTGTGGAAGCATGCTTCTCCACCTGCTCCTCGGGTGCTCCGCATTTCAATGATTGGCTGGCACCAACGCTCTCACTGGCGCCATCTGTTGGAAATCTGTGGTACACAGCCTCCATAACCTGCCCCCTGGACCTCCAGGGGCGCTGTGCCGGAGACGGGTTGCCACAGTACAAAGCAGTTAAAGTAAACCTGCTGTACATTGCTGTTCTCAGTATTGGCTCTACATGATGTTACATGCACAGAAACATCTCAGGACAAAGTGAAACTGAAAGAAGTTAATTACATGCTGCTATAAAACCACATTCGCACTATTGTCCACGTTTTAATCGAGTCAAGAATATACATGATCTCTATAGGATCTATGGTGACTGGAGGGGCAGAGCTGCAGTCACACTTGTTCTCCACGACGACCATGAAGAGATTGCTGCTGGGAATCTGTTGTATTACAAATGATCTGCAAGACACGGGGACAAGAGGAAACGAGAAGGAGGGCGATCAAATGACTCGAGATTCGACTTGATTATTGGAATGAAATAACATTGAATGTTCTTTGAGAAAACGAAAATTAGCAACAGCATAAAAAATGACACGGGAAATGTGCAACAGGATTCGATAGACAACGCAGTGGTTTTCAATGAATACCCCAAGTGTGTTTTTACGCGTGCCTGTGGCCTGTGTTGTGGTGGATGAAGCCGTACCTAAAACCGCCCTCACAGTCTATGTTTCCGTCCGGTGTACTGTTTGCTTGGAACCACACACACACACACACACACACACACACACACACACACACACACACACACACACACACACACACACACACACACACACACACACACAGTTGCTATAGGCCAGTTGTATGTAGTTCCGTATTTTTGATGTCGGTCCAATTCCTTATCCACGCATTTGTGAGGCTGCAGATGCACAAATGGTGAGAGAGCAATCATCACACCTCTGGAGACAATGCAACTATTGAGAAGCATAGCTGGTCAATCATTTATTGTCTTCGTTATCCGTGAGTTGGCCTCATACGCTTTATTCATACTCCTATAACATGGCCTATAACATGTATGATTATTATGTTTCTTTGATACATTTACTAAAATACTTTTGTATTCCACACTTCCTCATACACATAATCATGCTTCTATTGACCCTTCTCTTGGTGAAAACATTGTTTCCCATCAACAGATTCCTTTCATAATGTCAAAAGCCAAAGCCAAGGTAATTATATTGGTTCAATATAATGTAATATATAGCCTATCATCTGATGTGTTTATGGTAACCCTTACCAGCGTTTCATACATAATGTGGAACTAGATACATCCACTTTCACTTTTTAACCCTATTAATGTGTTAATAGGGTTGATTATATTTTTTATTGCAATCATTGACCGCTGTCTCATTCTATTATTGTGCGCATGTGAATCCACTTCAAACTTCAGGGGCTGTTTTAACTAACCATAATCTTTCCAATATCAGCCCTTCCTCAGTCTATATTGACGGCGACTGCCTCATTCATCGGAGAGGAAGAGTCCGTTACACTTTATTGTTCGGCAAATGCAAAGGACCCTCCTAAAAAATGTTATGTATACTGGATTAGTCCAACGAATGGCCAAAATGTTATCGCCTACGAATGCCAGGCGACATTTACAGGCTCTGAGCTCCTGGCACTTACTGGGGCTCTCGCTGAGGTGAAGGTTCGGTGTTTTTACACCGTGAGTCGGAGGCTTAAGGATGAGTTTGCTCCACCCAGCGACATCGTGTCTATCACTGTAGGAAGAGGTGAGTGACTACCATACACATTTGATGCAGTTATTATACAGTGATGCTGTGCATATATATATACAGTGGTAGGCATAAGTTTAGGCACCCATGCTAAAGTTGACTAAAAAGAGGAATAAAAAATCCTCTTTTGGAAATTGATCTTAATGCCTTAATTAAACAAATGAGGAAAAATCCAACCTTTAAGGACACCAATTTGCTTTGTGAATGAATAATGTATTGTAAATAAATAAATGTTCTCCATTAAAATACAGGGTGCATAAGTATAGACACCCTATGTTAAATTCCCTTAAAGGCAGGCAGATTTTTATTTTTAAAAGCCAGTTATCAGGATGCATAGTAACCTGGATCCATGAAATAACTGGCTTTTAAAAATAAAAATCTGCCTGCCTCTATGGGAATTTAACATAGGGGTGTCTATACTTATGCACCCTGTATTTTAATGGAGAACATTTATTTATTTACGTGTCCTTAAAGGTTGGATTTTTCCTCATTTGTTTAATTAAGGCATCAAGATCAATTTCCAAAAGATTAATTTTTATTCCTCTTTTTAGTCAACTTTAGCATGGGTGCCTAAACTTATGCCTACCACTGCATATATATATATATATATATATATATATATATATATATATATATATATATATATATATATATATATATATATATATATATACGTGTATATAATGACCATTGACTGCTGTCTCATTCTATTATTGTGCGCATGTGAATCCACTTCAAACTTCAGGGGCTGTTTTAACTAACCATAATCTTTCCAATATCAGCCCTTCCTCAGTCTATATTGACGGCGACTGCCTCATCCATCGGAGAGGAAGAGTCTGTTACATTTTATTGTTCGGCAAAGGCAAAGGACCCTCCTAAAAAATGTTATATTTACTGGATTAGTCCAACGAATCACCAAAATGATATCGCCTACGAATGCCAGGCGACATTTACAGGCTCTGAGCTCCTGGCACGTACCGGGGCTCTCGCTGAGGTGAAGGTTCGGTGTTTTTACACCGTGAGTCGGAGGCTTAAGGATGAGTTTGCTCCACACAGCGACATCGTGTCTATCACTGTAGGAAGAGGTGAGTGACTACCATACACATTTGATGCAGTTATTATACAGTGATGCTGTGCATATATATATATATATATATATATATATATATATAATTCTAGCATATACTTCAGTATGTTTGCTTTATTACTGATTGGATTCATTTCCTGTACTGTACTGTGCAGGTAGCAGGTACTCAATTTCTGCTAGTTTTACTTCTGCCGTGCAACTGAGACTAGCCTCAGATTAAACTATTGAACTATTTCTCTCCCAGTTGTCACTGCCAGTCCTACGACAGCCAGTCCTACGTCAACCAGTCCTACGTCAGCCAGTCCCACCAGTGCTGCCACAACCGTAGTAGAGCCCAACTCAGGTGACAAAACATATTCTTTCTTTTCAGCAGGGTGCTCCGCCTCCAATGCAAAATAACAACGGTGGACCTGTTCGTAATTCATTTATACATTTTGAAAATTGTAATGTAATATTTATAATATTTATCAACCTTAATTTTGGGGGGCCCCCCAGGTACTTGGGGGCCTACCCGCTCTGCGTACTCTGAGTATGGGGAGCGCCGGCACTGTATATATTAAACATAAACTGAATCTTATTGTGTGTGTGTGTGTGTGTGAGTAATTAAATGCTTGATTTTGCACCTAACAAAACTTATGATTGTTGTTGATTTTGCTATCCCATATTTCACCATAGATTTGTGATATTTCCCTTAAACAATATGAAACCAACACAAATATCCCCTTCTGTCTCATTACAGGAAGCCTATTGTCAACGTTTGGAATCATACGGATAGTGTATGTTGGAGCTTTTCTGTTTCTGATCAATCTGCTGTTGGCTGTTTTGCACACTTGGAGGAGGAGAAAGAGTGAGTTTAAAGTTGTATGAATATACAAAGAACAGTAAGATAAAATGGATGTGTATAATTGAAAATACCCCTATAGTAAGTTTATTCCAGAAACACAACGTAGCTATTGAAATGTGTGTATGCATCTTTGTTGAACATTTCTTATGGGATTGTTTTGTAGAAAACACGATGGAAATGTGAAGTCTCCATACTGGATCGGTAAGTAAAACACAAAGATAAAATAAAATAAACCTCTTTGGATGATGCAGTCAATTATTGAAGACTCTTAATCAGGATTGATCTATCTCACTCTACTGTTCAAATTCATTTAGTTAAAAGTGGTTAATTGCTCCGGCAGCTGCATGAAAAAGGAAGATGTAAGTACAACATCAGCCATGGTACGTTTTCAATGAGTTGAAAGTCAGACTAACGTCAATGTTTTGGTTGGATTTGTGTTTGTCAAGGTCTACCACGTGTACAGCACTATCTCAGCGGAGCCCAGCTCACCCAGCCAGACGTTGGTATATGACCTTCTGCAGGCCCAGTGACCTCATGTTCCTGCAGGTCCACTGACATAACAAACCTTGTTTTGGCTTGTTTGTTTTTTAGTGCTGTGCTTCAAAACAATGTGAATGCCACATTAAAGAAATGTATGGCAATTATTTTGCAACTAGGAAGATGTATGTATCACACGTGCATATGAACAAAGGCATACAAACAAACCAAAAACAATGGTTGAATGGTGAAAAATATGTCTGTGTTTATTCAGTTATTTTTTGTGTCAACATGATAAATATGGCTTCTTTATTATGGCCAATGTAACATTCTTATAAATTGTATTTAGTTGACATGCATATCTAGCTTGAATTATATGTCTTTACATTTACAAAGAGGGAACGTGAAGAAAAATAATATTACTTTGTTTTAGCAGCAATCTGTAGAACATTTTCAAGAATTTAGCTATCGAGTGTTGCCATATGTATTTTGTATTTTGTTATATTTACCAAAGGTATAATGGGGAATCTGCCTGCATTCACACATCAAATACTTTTAATCACAATAAACCAGAGAAGCACGTATGGACATTTAAGTTTCCTCTTTCAAACTCAACCTGTTTGCTTGTGGCCGTTGCCTACGTACAGTCAGAAAAGCAAGATGTCTGCTATGAACCACAATGGGTTTTCATTTACGTATCTAAGCTGCGGCAAACCCTTCCTCTTCTTTCTCCCTCCATCCATAAATATAAATTAATCTCTTGGGGACAAAGAAGCAGACTTCTTCTTCTCTCTGTGAAATACCCTTTGGTAAGGCGCTGTGAACGAATCCCATTTGGATGGGCCATATTCTTTATATATTCATGTGTTACAAGCTTTGTCTGTGAATGAGATGTGGTCTGCTTAGTTGGGGCTGCTGAGGTCCACTCCTGGGTCCCAGAAGAGCTGGCGAGGCTTTAGTCACCTGCTGATGAGGGAGGTGAGCAGGGGGAACAGGGCTGCGCTCAGAGGACTAGAGAGGCCTGTGGCCGATCCGCACTCCATGGCGTTTTCCTACCGAACAACAGGAAACACACAGTATGTACAGGAGGTCATCTCTGCCATTTGCAAACCAGTACTTACCACACACACACACACACACACACACACACACACACACGCGCACACACACACACACACAAACCTCTGGGTGAAAAGGATGACACGATTCTGGCTTCTTCCTGTCCTTCTGAAACTTCAGTCTGTCACATTTCAGTGACTCATTGTGTACAAAGCAGTTAAGGTAAACCTGGTGCATTGCTGTTCTCAGTATTGGTGCTACATTATGTTACGTGCACAGAAACATCTCAGGACAAAGTGAAACTGAAAGCGGTCAATTACGTGCTGCCATAAAACCACATTCGCACTGTTGTGCACGTTTTAATCGAGTTAAAGGATATACATGATCTCTATAGGATCTATGGTGACTGGAGGGGCAGAGCTGCAGTCACACTTGTTCTCCACGACGACCATGAAGAGATTGCTGCTGGGAATCTGTTGTATTACAAATGATCTGCAAGACACGGGGACAAGAGGAAACGAGAAGGAGGGCGATCAAATGACTCGAGATTCGACTTGATTATTGGAATGAAATAACATTGAATGTTCTGAGAAAATTAAAATGAGCAACAGCATAAAAAAATGACACAGGAAATGTGCTACAGGATTCAATAGACAACGCAGTGGTTTTCAATGAACACCCCAAGTGTGTTTTTACGCGTGCCTGTGGCCTGTGTTGTGGTGGATGAAGCCGTACCTGAAACAGCCCTCACAGTCTATGTTGCCGGTCGTCTCCTTGATGGTGCGCTCAGAGACGAAGGCAGGGTACTCTGTGTCGCATGGAACCATCTTGGTCTTACCCTGAGGCCTTTGGGCTGAACGTAGGACACACAGTTCAGCGTAACTGTTTGCGTAGAACCACACACACACACACACACACACACACACACACACACACACACACACACACACACACACACACACACACACACACACACACACACACACACACACACACACACACACACACACACACACACACAGGGCCTTACCTTTCACTGACAGACCGACGTTCCACCAGCTGTAGAAGTTGAACTCCAGCAGAAAACTGAGAATTAACGGCACACGGTTTGATATCAGAAACTCTATACATTGTTTTTGTATCGTGATTTTATGTATTCTAGCGGTTTGGGTTGTGGTGGCTTACATGATGACCTCAGTCAAAATCCACCTTACAACCGAGAAGGGCTGAAAGAGAAGGAAAGAATCCTATTATCTACATATCCCTGTGAGACTTTGCTAGGGTGTTAGCCGTCTACTATTGTAGCAGAAAAGAGTCAGAGAGGCTGACAACTAAATGTTCACAAATCGTACAGTTGCATCTTAACATGTGGCTTTTTATACTTGTTATGTGTACACACATACAGGCTATTTTATTGGCCGGGTGAAGTATATACTCACATTTAATAAAGTGCGAGCGCAGTCACTGCTGCCTCCATAGTCTCTACAGTGTGCCTGGTAGTCATATAAGGTGATCCTTCAGACATGAAAGCATAAGAAAGACTCACTGTGAACTCCATATTGAGTATTGTGGTTTTTAGCCTGGTTGAAAGCAACGTTTGCAATGAGATCACGTGAGCTGACCTCTTGAATGACCCCATTTGGAGTAATTTGTTCATAACGGCACCTTCCACTTCCCCAAAAAACAGCCCTGTCTGAAAAAGAAATACTTTTTAATCAAGAAAGACACGCGCATAGCTGCATGCATAGGGAGGAAGAGGAGGGCAATATACCTGGGAGATTTCCTCCGTCACAAGAATGAAGCCGTTGTTGTCAATAAGGTAGCAGTTGATGTCCTGTGAGAGACGTCAAAGCAGCAGCTAGTTACAACCACAGCGTGCAGGTAACCATCGTTTGTTAAGGAAACCACAATAACAGTAGGCTGCAGACGCTCACCCCACTCTCACAGCTAATGCTGCACTTCCCGTCCAGAGCTGTACACTATCAGAAACACACGTAACGTTCATAAATCCTCTTTCAATGCCAGTAGAACATGACGAATGTTGACCGACCTCCATGCTGTTACCTGTCTGCAGGCAGTCCAGAACTTCCTTTGAAAGTATTCCAGCTTCATTTGGATTCCCACAGCTACATTTGGATTAAATTACACATACAAACACATTCAATGATGACATATGTTGAATGTCATATTTTCAGTGTTGATTTAGGTCCTCCTTACCAGCAACAATAGGGGACTTCCGGTCATCAAGAAGCTGAATTGCTGTACTGGCCAAAACCACACTCTTATTTTCCGATGCTGTTTGGATGATAAGAAAGACATCACATTTTCGTCCAGAAGATGGCGCCGTTTAGCTTTAAAACCCTTAACCTGTGCTGAAGTAACGTCCCACGCACAGCTGACAGATATTCAATTCTTTATAGATTATGCTACACGCAAGGCAGCACTGAAAGCGATCTAAAACCGGCTCTATTTTATGATAATTTAGTGTTCCTAATGACAACTTGGCTCTTAAATATACCTGGCTATTACAATGGTGTTTAGTGCATGGCGGGCAAAGGGTAATGCAATTGACGATTGGTTCATAAATAAATAGAGGACATTTTCAACTGGTAAAGTCTAAGTGTGCGTGCCCCTCTTTAGGTCGAAATTAGGCCGATCTAGCAGCCAGCCTATCATCTGAGCTGCCAACTCTCACAGTTTCACGTGGGTATTAAGGTATGCATTACGAGATTCTACAGAATCTCACGCCAGCCAAAACCCAAAAGTTGGTCGTTCTACCTGAGCTGAACGGAACAGAGTAGATGAAGGTTCCTGGGACCTGCTCGGCGGCTCTCTTGTACCACAGCGGGAAGTGGTCAGCGTTAAACACACCTTCCTTGTCCTCGGCTGTCAGGAAGTCTCTGAGGAGGACACGGAGAGAGAGGGGAGCGGTGAACCAAAACGCGACACATTAAATCAACACGCTGCTGCTGCAACCTTGCGGCAGGTCCCCTTAAAAAAAATGAAGAGACGATATCGGGTCGAGCGCCGCACTCACTGATTGGACAGCAGCTCGGGAACCACAAACAGGTTGGTCCTGGAGAGGCCGGTCCGCGTTCCTAAGTAGGCGATCTCCACCCCTTTGTCCGAGTTCCTGCGTGCGAAACATCGTTACCAGCGGAAATACACAGGGCGTTGCGTATACCTGAGAAAACTCGAATTGAGTGGCGCAAGAAATTGTTGTTGTGTTGGATTGTAACCTGTGCTTACTCGGACTTGTTGAGGGCGAGGCCGGTCCAGTAGGCCTCCAGAGGAGCAGTGATCACCGCGTCGAACAACACCTCCTGGATCAGCTCGCGGTCGCCTGCAGTGGGACAACGCGCTCTTTAGCAAGGGACCCACAGGGAAGCATGGACGTTGACACGGGTTGATTCAAGGTTCAAGATTCAAGAGAGATTCAAGACGTTTTATTTGTCACATGCACAACAATTACAGACGCAGTCGCTCGCGATGACATTAAGGCCCTGTCCCATTTCTCCCCCCTTAAAACCTCCACTTGGTTTGGAGTGCCCTCAACAGTAAATCTTCCACTTCGTTTTAAGCCTGCATCGGACCTCACTACGTTTTGAGGGTTGATTAATATAGCACTCCCCCTTGCTCCCTACAGTAATGGGACACCCTACCCCTACACGCGCAAAATCTAGGGTTAGGGAAAAAATCTAGGGTTAGGGGAGGTATTGGGACGGGGCCTCAGGCTCCTTCAGCAGTGCAATATAAAGAAAAGTAAAAGTATAAAGAAAAAAATGTAATGTCAGATCAAGCAGTTCGACTACCAGTAACTATGACATGAGAGAACTCCCGGGGGGAGAGGCTACAGAGCCTGGGCAGGAAACCAAAATCAGAAAGAGGCGGAGCTAGGTCTGGTTTCCTGTTTAATATACTGAAGAAACGGGTTGGCCGAGTTTGGTGTCCGCCGATTACGGCTCACAGATTTCCGACTCCAGCCACGTGACAAAGATAACCGGAAAGAAAGCGAAGCGCCCCGTTTGCCCCCCCCGTCTGCCCTCAGTCTCCAGACATCAACCTTAAGCCCGTTTCACCGAGACGACTACACTGAACGAAACACACCAAGGACGCTTACATAACGAATGACGTCATGGGCCTGTCCACACCACTTGGTCTGGGTTGGGTAACCTACATTTCAGATGGGGCTGCCGGCCCGTGAGGAAGAGCCTGATGGCCTGGATCTGGGTGAGGGGCCGGTGCTCCAGGTGCTCGTCCGTGTTGCAGTACGTCCTGTCATCCAAACGGAACAACGCTGTTAGCTCCACGCCGGGCGGGCCCATGACCCAGACTGGGCCAATAACCCATATAACGCATGAAAGGCCCCAGAATGTTAGCCCTGGATTACCATTCATCTGCCAACGCAACATCTGGCTGTTCCAGATCATGGAGCCCTGAAGAACATACGGGAATCAGTTACGCTCCGGCGCCGCCCACGGTCTGAACCGACCGCACATCGTCGTATGAGTCGTAAGAGCCTCACGCAGACACACACTTAAACCGAATGGGTTTGGGCCCGGGAAAACCCGGACCACACTGACGAACATGGCTGATGCTGTTCAGCAAACAATGCCGTATGCGAGCGGCTTACCGGCTTCGACGGACACGTTTCCCCTGAAGAAGTACTTCCCGTGGCCCCGGGAAAGCGCCACTCCGATGCTTTGGGCACAAGAAGCAGAGGGGAAGGCATTTGAGTCTCCTAAACGCGAAGCCACTAAACCCGAAGGAGAATGGAGACATTAAACGCAGTGCCACTCGTCAGAGGGCCATTGGGGGACTGCGTTGGGTCTTTTTTTCTATTGCACCTGAATGGAGTTCCTTTAATGTCGGTGTAGTAATAGTCGTTGTGCATCTTCAGGACGCGCTTCTGGAAGAACAAGAGAGAGCAGAGTGAATGAGACAGACGGGAGGGGGGGGGGGAGGGGGGAGAGGGGGGAGGGGGGAGGGGGGGAGAGGGG
>NC_140272.1:1698353-1703353 GCF_964030765.1 Micromesistius poutassou
GGCCCGGAGAGAGAGAGAGAGAGAGAGATCTCCGTCCGGGTTGTCTGGGTGTGTGTGTCCTCGAGGCTGGGGTTGGGGGTTCGGCTCCACATTTCCATGCACGCCGTCAGGAAAAGCAGACTGGGCCATGCTCAGCCGTAACATGGTTGGCTTTGCCCCCTCTTTTATGGGTTCTCTGAGCAGCAGTCAGTATGAGCGGCATGGATCTGGCGTTGACTGGAGTTGGCTTCTGAGTCTCCCCTGGGAAGGACTTCAAAGCTCAGCTTCAGCCAATGCCACTTGTCTAGACAGCCCGTTAATAATAATGAATAGGTTCAGTGCAAAAAACGCAGATGCATCCTTTTTTTTAATCTCGTCATTAAAACTGCATTCTCCACATCATCTCGGCGTTAACATGAAATGAAACCGATGTGAGTATGTTTATGAATATGTTTCCTTCCCCTGACACGGGTCATTTGCAAAAACACTCTTCTCTGGCCTTTTATTTTAGTGAGTGCAAAACAGCTACCAACAATTTCCAATGATCGTTCTTCCGATTTCATATTCTCTTAATTTGTTTTTTTTTGTTTTTAAAAGAGGTGCCGTGAAGATTTAAAAGATAAAACCGAAGAGAAAAAACAAGAGAAAGGAAACAACAACAAGCCAGGTGTAGCTATGTGGCAGGTGACACACACAGGAGTAGAATGCAGCAAGGCTGTGGTGGTCACTTAAAGGGGTTACCTTCAACACGATCTCAAATGTAAACATACTAGTGAAGACATAATCTGCATAGCCTAGGACCTGGAAGTAAATGAGACGTTGGGTGTGTTACTGGGGGAGGGGTGGTTGGGACACAGCAGGGGGCAGGGGGTACACAGGCCATTTACCTTCAACACGATCTCAACAGTAAAGATAGCCGTGAAAGCATAGTCAAAGTAACCAAGTATCTGTAAAGAGCAACGTACATGTTTAACAAAGACACACACACACAGGACAAGTCGCGTTATGCATGTTCATCAGAGAGGCAGTTTGAGAGAGAGTAGGAGAAAATACATATCCTGGATATGGTTAGCAATACAAATACATATAGAATTATAAAAAACGTATGCATTTACACATTTTTGCAATAGTAAGATATAGTTGTTAATATATGAACTAATAACAGTTATGAAAACACGTAAATTGCGTCTAGGGTGCGAGAACTCTTCTAGGATAGCGTTTGGGAGAATTACACTGTAAAAGAAAAAAAACGTGTTTAGATCAATATAGCAATGGTCAAGCAAACTAATATTTATCTTACAATTCTCCAAGTCAACTTTACGAATTTCAACAGAAAATAAGGTCCCCTTGGTTTCTTAGAGTAGCTAACTGAGAGGTCTGACTACCACATTCAGACTCACAATATTCCGCGCGGAGAAGTTGCGGATGGGGTCCTCCGCTGCCAGGGAGGCCGAGCTGAGCATGATGAAGACCAGGATGAGGTTGGTGAAGATGTGGTGGTTGATCAGCTTATGGCACCCAACACGAATCCTTCAAAGAAAACAAACACAGCGCAAACTATTGTTTCTCTGTTTCTTACTGTTCTTACTGCATTAAGTTGGATTCTACTGGAAGTAATATATGCATAACTAATCTATGCATTTATGCGCACGCGTGTGTGTGCATCATGTGTTATGTGTGTGCGTGTGTGTGTGTGTTAATGCATGTGTGTGTGTGTGTGTGTGTGTGTGTGTGAGTGCGTGTGTGTGCATGGGTGTGCATGGGTGTGCATGTGTGCATGTGTGTTCTTGCGTTTGTGTGTAAGCATGCGTGTGTGTGTGTGTGTGTGTGTGTGTGTATGCATGCGGGTGTGTGTGTGTGTGAGCGTGCGTGTGTGAGCACGAGTGTGTTTGTGTGTGTCTGTGCGAGCATGCGTGTGTGTGTGTGTGTGTGTGCGCAGGTGTGTGTGTGCATTAACATGCAGGGCTCTCACGGGTTGGTGTTGCTGAAGATGAAGAAGGCGCTGCCCTCCGGGATGGGGGTGATCTTCTCCTTCTTCACCAGCTCCGAGATGGGCGGCCGGGGGCCCGACGGCACCTCGGGGTCCTCCTCCTCGGCAGCGTTGTCCTCAATCTCCTCCTCCTCCTCCTGGCGCAGAGCAACACATCCACAGAAACAAAGTCACGGGTCGGGGCCCCTGACGGAGCGCGCTCGCCACCGCCACACGTCAGCCGGGTATTTATATCCACTTTACCTTCTCGTCTTTCTCGTCATCCTTTATGTCCCTGTGAACAGAGAACACAGGTTTTATACTCAGAGTGACGGTGTACTTTATACACACCTACTTTGCACTATTAAATCGACCTGGAAAAGGGGACGGCCACATTGAAATGATCATGCTTTATGTGAAGCTGTTTATAAAAATGTTTATACAATCTCAAAGTCACCTAATAAAGTCTGCTGAAAGAGCACTTTTATTGAATCAATGTGCCGTTCGCAGAAGAGGGACGGCGTCTGATCACAATAAAAGTGTTTGAGTGTTCTTTGCGATTAAAAAGTTAGTGCGTCTAAAAAATCCCTTGGCTTGCTCTTTGCCGACAGCGCTTACATAACCTGCTGCAAAACCGCATGGCTGTTGGATATTTAAAGTTCAGTATTTTTTAAACTATCATCAAAAAATGATTATACTTTGTTGGTGCTTAATACACACTTAAATAGCCCTTAATAACTCGGGCAGACCAACAGTTAGCGGTGGACTCTATACCCACTTCTTGTCGGCGGGGTCAGTGTTCAGAGAGTCAGCGTCAGCCAAGTTGTCCACAGCGATGGCCAAGAAGACGTTCAGGAGGATGTCTGAGGCACGGGGTGGAGTGAAGGGCCGACAACGTATCTGCACTGCGATCACAACGGTTCCCCTCCTTCGGTATACCGCGCGCACGCGCTTAAAGGATACAGTTTCCGCAGATGAAGAGGATGATGAAGTAGATGGAGACGATCATCCCAGTGGAGGAGGGGCCGCCGTACGCCATGATACCGTCGTACATGACGGCGTTCCAGTCCTCGCCGGTCAGGATCTGCGGGTGTAAGAAAACCCGGGACGCCGCCGTCTACATTATACAGTATCAGTGGCAGCGGCCGTATCAGTGTGTGAGGCTTGGCCTCTTCCATTGGGTCAAGAGGAGATCATTCCAAGGGAGACTGCTGTTGTTGTTCTGTCTTGTTGGGAACGTCCGTATTTTGCACCATGCTAAAAACGCGTGCACTCGCTTGGCCAGACTAGTTGCTCCTACACTTGTGGAATCGTCAGAGCCGTGGAGGGCATCTGGTTCTACGAACTCTTCAAGAGTTATGAGGAGAAAGACACTCACGTAGTAGGGTTTGCGTTGGCGAGGAGACGAGCATATAATGACAGATTTTGATTTGACAATGAACTGTTGAACTCCTCCCACGGTTTACGAGCATCTCAATGTGTGAGTAAGAACATAGAAACCCTCCCACCGAATCACACACAGACCTTCACCACCACACACCTGAAAGACGGTGAGCAGGGCCTGGGGAAAGTTGTCGAAGGTGCTTCTCTTGGTCTGGGTCTCGTCAAAGTTGAACTTGCCCCCAAACACCTGCATGCCCAGCAGGGAGAAGATGATGATGAAGAGGAAGAGCAGCAGTAGCAGGGAGGCGATGGACTTCATAGAGTTCAGCAGGGACGCCACCAGGTTGCTCAGAGATTGCCAATGGCTGGAAAACGGGGGAGGGAGAGAGAGAGAGAGAAATAAATAAAGGGGGGCAGGGAAGACAGAGAGTGAGAGAGACACACATAAACAAAGAGTGAGAGAGATAGAGTGAGAGAGAGAGAGAGAGAGAGAGAGAGAGAGAGAGAGAGAGAGAGAGAGAGAGAGAGAGAGAGAGACCGTGTTAGTATTCATGGATACTATGAGCAGGAATATAATGATACAGGCATATACACATACACACACACGTACACACACACACGTGCGCACGTGCGCACACACGCACACACACACACAGGGAACGTGGGGACCCGTACCGCGTGACCTTGAAGATCCGGAGCAGGCGGACACAGCGGAACACGGAGATGCCGAGTGGGGGCATGATCTCCAGCTCCACCAGGATGGTCTCCGTGATGCCGCCGCACACCACGAAGCAGTCGAAGCGGTTGAACAGCGACACAAAGTAGCACTGCAGCCCCAGGCTGTACATCTTCACCAGCATCTCACACGTGAACATGGCCAGCAGCACCTTGTTGGCCACGTCTGGACAGAAGAAGCAATGATTTGAAGACAACAAAATTGGACGTCGCGACTTCACATTCACTCACAATGACCGCCGCCGTTTTGGAAGCATCACAGGAGCATCAGCACGTTGGTTATTATGTAAGTAGTGGTGGTTTGTTGGTAGAAATGAATGGTAAAGTCATTTTTTATTATGGGGAGAATGTTTGAAACCGCCACAGCATTTCTCATTTCTCGCGAGACACGGCAAAACAACGTTTTCAAAGCTGAGGTAAAGGTAGATTGACGTTGATTTTACAGTATTATAACTCCAGTATCACCTACAGAAACTCCCATTATGCATTCTGATGTACAAGTCCTATTGTCAATCAGGATCATGAGTGGTGTGCTGGTCAGTGTGCACCAAGAAAGTCAAGAGGTCAAATGATTAGAACGAGAATTTATCTTAGAATTCGATGCCGACATGAAGTTTCCCCTGAACCTAAAATGGTCTAACTTAATATAGCAGCGTGTTCATTTGAGAAAAAAAGTACCTTGGACTTGCGTCAACCAATCGGGTTGGTTGTAGTGTTCGGATGAGATGGTGAGTGTGTTGAGGAACACCAGGATGATGACCAACCAATAGAAAGGCACCGATTTCACCGCGAACCGGCAGTTCCTTCGACAGCACCTGTTCCATCGACGCCAGCGCCGACTGCAGGTGTGACGTCGTCAGGCAGAGAGACAAACAGGATTCTAGTTCACCTCTCGCAGGACAGGCCAACCTATCGATGCTGCATAACAACTAGA
>NC_140272.1:1708353-1720853 GCF_964030765.1 Micromesistius poutassou
AGTATATTTATAGACACAAGTTCCCCAATCATGTTAGTTAACTATATACAAAATATTTCAGAAATGCTTGTCACTGCAATCCACAAATACATTGGACGTGCATAATTAATTAAAAGATCTCCAAAGAAAGGATACAGTTGTTGCTTTAAATTTGACTTGGCTTGGAAAGGGCAATGTGTAGATTGTCTACTGCTGTGCCTGTAGCAGTTTACACATTTATAATGGTTTTCTCAATATAGCTTCTCCGAAAGAAAAATAGGTTAACTTTGGAGTCAAATCAGAAAATGTTTCTGTTTATAGACAATTTAGATTCAGATAGATAAAATGACCCTGATAAAGATAAACACTAGTCGGGGCTGGGTTTACTCCTATTATATTATATTATTCATATCTTGCATATTTTCAATGTTTTCTTTCTACATTTACAAACATTACATTACAAATGTTACACATTGTCCTTTTTTTGAAATGTCCATCGTCAGTCAACTGTAGCATGTAAGATATTAACACATATCGAAAAGACTATAATTATTATTAATAATATCATGTGTGTTTTTCTTAACCCTGACCACTGGAGGGAGAAGTTCACTGCTGAAATGACCAAACATTGTCATATTCTGAATATGATAATCAGAAACTCTTGTATATACTCTTGGCTATAGCCAAGCAGGTGATATTATGTCATATTATTATTAACAAACTGAACACATTTAGGAAAGTATCTATAAACCAAGCCACTGCTGATCATTGCTATTAAAAAAATGGGTTGAATTGGAAATATCTGCGTTATCGGCCTTAACATTAAATACATTCAAAGTAAAACATTTCAATAATCAACGTAAATAAGAACATATAATATTCCGAGTTCATGAATCAAAAAAACGGACGGCACGTTAACGTTTGTGTTAATCAGATTCTTCTCCGTTCATTATGCCAATCTCACGCGCCCAGGAACTATAAGGGCATCTGAGCTAATGATTTTGTTAACCTTGTGGACTCCATTTCCTTTCCCCCCCCCTTCCTAAACCCTGCCTCTGCTCAGTGTGGTCAACCACTCAGAGTTAATGTCACTGTAATACCCCACCCCCCACTCCGCAGAGCTGCGCAGCCAGCACACTGTGGCTTGAGAAGCAGCTTAGGAGGCAGTGAAGGGAGGGGGAAAAATATGATTAATGTTCTGTTTTAGGAGGCTGGGGTGGCGGGGGCAGAGGGAGTTGTGGCTGGGGTTATCAGCTCAATTTGGGGGTGGAAGGGGTTTGGAGGGGGTTCGGGGAGGGTAGGGGCGGGCCTGGTAAAGGTCACGATGAGCGCAATTCGCAAACATTGCGTGAAAGCGCTCCTACGCTCCATCATCATCATTGCTTTAATTTCTTTCTCTTTTTATGGGTCTATTAAAATTCTATGGCCGTGGCGACGGTGTGTGTAAGAGATACGAGGAGGAGAGGGCTGAACAGACGTAGACCTTCAGGGATTCTTCCCCCCCCGCATCCCCTACACAGCGCGTCCGTGCCGTGTTTTGTGGCACACACACACACACACTGCAAACCAATGAGAACCTCCACTGCACACAGACAGGCCTCTTACCCACTCAACACACCCAGAACCAGGTTAAGTACGAAAAACGATCCCAGTATGATCATGGTAACAAAATAAACCGCAGGAGTTCCGAATCCCATGGCATCATTGACCTGTAGGAGCCCAGAGCAATGGTTAACGACGGGCGACATACACATACAGACAGAGAACCCCCCCCGCCCACCACCACCACCACCACCACCACCAACCCACGACGGAGGGGGGATCCTCTGTCGCCATAAGAGAACAAGCTGCTTACCCGCTCAACACACCCAGAACCAGGTTAAGAACGAAAAAAGAGCCGAAGATCACGAGACTGACAAAGTACACCCATGGAAGCTCCAAGCCCATAGCATCGTTCATCTGTGGGGCGGGAGGGGGCGGCGGTGACGGAAGAGGAGGAGCAGAAGGAGCAAGAGAGGAAGAGAGAAAAGAGAAAGTAAGGCAAACTGAGATGAATCTTGAAGGTTACGAGGACTTCGGAGGAAGCAGGGAATTGAAATTAAAGGAGGAACAATCTAGTGGCTACGAGGCAATGGTAGACACTGGAGTGCCCCGGTGAGAAAAGCGTGTGTGTTAAGAGCTAAGTACTGCAGCATTTAGTTTTAGATGCACAACGAATCATGCGGCCATTTCAGACTGCGGAATCTAGAGGAATGGAATAAGGATCCAGAGTACACACCGAGTAAGGTGAAGGACATTCTCATGGTATGTCTGGATAAGATGCTGTATGTAGGTTTTAACAGATATTATTTGTGTGTAATTTCGAAACTGCATAGCCATCCATCAGCATTTACTTTACATCTGTTTCAGGTGGACTGCGTCTGCCTCCATACACATAACGATTGTGGACTGCTCCTGGCTCATTTCTGACCAATCCGGGCAGCTTTTGTGTGATTGGTTTGGGGAAACGTTCTTTCCTTTCAATAACAGGTGCGTTAAAATGCAACACTTCCCAATGGCGGACAAACGTAGGTAGAGAGGGAGCAGAGAGGGAGAGGGACGCTTTTTTGGCTCGTTTCAAAATGATTCTCTCCACCCTTTTCTGCTCTCTCTCTCTCTTTCCAACTCTCAAATCTTACCTACAGCACCTTTGAATCTAATGCATCTGGGGGTGGGAATCTAACAGGCCTCATGTACAGAGAGAGAGCCCTGAGGGTAACCCGCCCAGTACAGTACAGCCATGCAGCCCCCCTACTCACCCAGTACAGCACATCAGTCCAGCCCCCCTACTCACCCAGTACAACACATCTGTCCAGGCCCCCTATTCACCCAGTACAACACATCAGTCCAGCCCCCCTACTCACCCAGTACAGCACATCTGTCCAGCCCCCCTACTCACCCAGTACAACACATCAGTCCAGCCCCCCTACTCACCCAGTACAGCACATCTGTCCAGCCCTCCATGGTGATGCACTGGAACACGGTCAACATGGCGAACATGAAGTTGTCGAAGTTGGTGATGCCGTCGTTGGGGCCGTGCCAGCCCTCCCTGCACACGGTGCCGTTCATGGAGCACGTGCGGCCGTGGCCTGAGATGGCACACGGAGCGGGGTTGTCCTCCGCTATGATGTCCACTACAGCGGGGGGGAGAAGGGGACAAGGGCATCAACGGCTGAGACTGCTTCTGAACAATGGACGCCCTGCTCAATGAGGATAGTTGGGATTGCGCCTTGCGTTGTTTTACGTGTGATTGTAATGAGCAGTGCTTATTTCAGCTGGTTTTGATGTTGTGTAACTAGATAGGAAACACATTTTGGGGATTGTCTGTACTGACTTTTTGAATCATGCTGAAAAACGGCAGAAGCATGGTTTCCTCTTTCTCCACAAAATTGTCATTGGCTAAAATTAATCAGTATACATTTTATAGCATCACTGTATATCTAACATGGATATGTGTCCGTTGTAGTAAAATAATTATCGCTACACAAATCCATAAGAATCGTACCTGTGCCTGGAATATAGCAGGTAGCGTGCATTTTTCCGATGAAAAGCTCCAGGCCGATAATAGCATAGATGATGATGACAAACAACACCAGGAGAGCGATGTGAAGGAGGGGGACCATGGCTTTGATGATGGAGTTCAGCACCACCTGTAAACCTGAGAAACAGTCAAACACGTCAGCGGTGGGGTGCACTTAAACAGTGCACAGAGACGGACACAAAAAAAAGGGTTTCCATAATTAAGTGTCTTACAACCTTGGTTTTGTTCAAAAATATAATAGGCTAGAATTAGCCCGCTGGTGGTCTCAAATGAAGTCAATGAACTCTCATGTGCATTAACTGCTGTTTCTCTGTGTTTCCACACAGTGCCATAAGTGTCTGGGGCATTTTGTTTTGGGTAGCTCCTATCTCTCTGATCTGGGTATTCCTCTGGGACTGTCCACACACGCCATATGGATTTAAAACAAACCCTGCAAAAAAAACAAAAATCTGAAAGCTGCATATCCACCAAGGGGAGGAGTATGAAACGATTTTACTATATATACAAACAGGGGTAAAGAAAAACATCCGGAACACAACACTGACTTGTCGTGAAGTGACTGCAGCAGGCTTGAGGGGACTCGACATGAAACGCTAATTAACTAAAGGGGGGGGGGGGGGCATAGGAGTGTTGACAGGACATGGGTGCCTTGGGGGGTTTGTGTTCCCCCCCCCCTGCCTGTGCTCAGAGGTCAGAGGTCAGAACACTCACTGGGTACTCCTGAGACCAGGCGCAGGGGCCTCAGCACGCGGAAGGCGCGCAGGGCCTTGACGTCGAAGCCGCCGGGCTTGCCCCCGGCGTGGCCGTGCATGGACGGGTGGGTGTTGGACGCGGCCGAGGCGGCGGCTGCGGCGGCGGCGGCGGGCGGCGGCGGCGACGGCGGCGGCCTCTTCCGCCTTCTCATCTTTGGTCAAGACCTCCAAGACGACACTGAACAGTCTGCAGAGAGAGAGAGAGAGAGAGACGCGCACAGAGAGAACGTCAGGGCGTTTCACCTCTAGGTTCGGGGCTGCACACTTACTGCCCCGGAGACACAGCGTTTGATGAATGCTCTCGTTATGCCCTGCGGTCTAGTGAACGCCCCCCCCCCCCCCCCCATGATGGCTGTATGGATTGTTTTACTCTCTACTGAAGTCTGTATCACTACTGGATGTATAAAGTGCTCACCAGCAGCATTGCTGAATTGGCGTGCCACCATCCCCCAGTGAAAGTGTACCCCCTGCTTTAAGAGAGGACACTTCATCACACTCAGTTGCACATTCCTCACCTAGCCAACAGGATAAATCATTACGGCTCATTACATCAGAGTCGTGGATGGAGCTGCCAATAAAGACCACAGGGGATACCTTAGGCCAAGAGGCAAAGTCCCCTTACTCATGCCTCATCCCATACCAAGTCTCTAGCGTTTTATTAGGCAAACCTTTTAACTGCTAATGTGTACCTTTATAGTGGCATGATAATGTTCCTAATTGGAATGGATGAATAAGTAAAATACCCTACTTTATCTGACTATCGGTCAAGAGTGTATAGTATTGAAGCATTTAAGTCCATTCATTTAAAAGCTCTTGGTGTTGCATTTCAGCCATGGCGATATTGACATAACATGAGACCCTATAGCTTTGAGAAAGTGCTGGTGCACTGAATAGTGCCCTAGCATTGAAAAATGCTGGCTTGTGGGAAATTATGTTGTTTGTTGTTTGTTTACGCATCATAAGCATCAGGGAGGGAGTTACTACAACAACATACTCAGCAGATTCAGCTGCTGCAGGTATTAGGACAACAAAACAAATATCAGGCCCTATAGACTGAAAATCACAGGGGAAATATATCAACACTGGCTTTTCAATATGTAAATGTCCCATTTACAACCACAGGCGTCTAAACATTTCATTAGCAAGTGCTTGGCATTGGGCCTTTGCTTTTATCTTCTATCTATAAGGCACAATGCATGTGGGGATTAAAAAAACTGAAAATCTTCAAATTATCCTTCCTCTTTAACAGTTTTCACAAATACCTAATATATTTCTAGCTTGAAGGAATGATGGGTTTTTGAGTTTGGTGTTAAATAAGTGGGCACAGACGTAACCACATAACAAAGCATTGGAGAAAAAAAACTGGAACTGCTCTATTTAGATGGCTATTGGGGGATTGATATTGCCTCCAAGACAACTGGGAATTCGGAAGTTTCAACTTCGAGATTCCGACTTCCGACATCATTGCGTTCACACTGTTAGTTTAGTAGGCGAGAAAAAACATGGATGGCCAGAGGAAGCTCTGCATATTTAGGTTCATTGCTTAATACATAAAATATATGTAGCAGCAATTTATCCCTCTTTTGGAAACATACGAAGAAGAGAATAATGTCAAAAATTTAAAAATATGGCTATAATGAGAGCAAAATATAAACAAATACAAACACATATTGCACAATTACACATCGCGTCAACAAAAAACATTATAATCATTTCATTCCCACTAACCATAAGGGCTGCCATGATTGATGTTGTACTGGTGTCAATTCAGACAAGTTAGTGTTCTGAAATGATTCCTCCAACCTGTAATTCCGAGTAGCAAAACCTTTCAATTTGTTCAAAACAAGTCGGAGCTCGTTTTTTTACCGAGTTGTCTTGAATGCAGCAAGAAAGCAGCATCTCAACATGCCATGCCGAGGACTGTTCCTGTGTGGTTCAGCTGTGTGTTTTTTTACTTGTCAGACGCCGGAGTGTCAGACGCTGCGTTTGACTGCGTGACATATCAAGCCTGCATGTTGCACACAGACAGATCTGACCCAGCTACCCACTGGACTGTATGTCTAATGGAAGAGAGTGATCGGGAAAAGAGGGAGAGAGAGATAGAGTGATGCAGCGAGAGAGAGAGAGAGAGAGCGCGAGGGAGGGAGGGAGGGAGGGAAAGACATAGACGGGTACACAGGGTGAGATAAGGATGAAGATAACCAGAGGAGAGTATGCAGGAGGTAAAGGAGAGAGGGGGAGTGCGATGTGTGAGGTAATGTTAAGCATAGCAAGCCAGCGTACACATTTTGGGAGATCAAAATGGTAGAGACGTAACAAGGGTGGATTGGGAAGCCAACAGAGCAAGGCAGGACAGGGAGGAATAATGCAAACGGAGAGAGGGAGAGGAAGAAAACAACAAAGAGAGAGGAGAAGGAAAAGGAAGAGAGGGCGAAGACATGGTAGTATGGTGAGATGGTGATGACTCACTCCAGCGGTGGTGATGCTCTGATTTATTCTCTCTGTCTTTTCTGGGTCAGATACTGTGGGTGTATGAGGGTCTCTGTTAGCAATTTGCTGCAAGAGACGACGCTTAAGAAACTTTAACTTTGACGCTGAACCTCTCTCTCTCTCTCTCTCTCTCTCTCTCTCTCTCTCTCTCTCTCTCTCTCTCTCTCTCTCTCTCTCTCTCTCTCTCTCTCTCTCTCTCTCTCTACCTCTCTCCATCTCTCACCCTTTCTCTCCCTCTCTCTCTCTCGCTCTCTCACCATGACCTCGTTCACAGAGGCAGCAACACACAACACAATGAACACAATGAAGGAGTTTCAATAGCGGCCCCGTCCAGACGTGTCAAGGACGGAAGCATGTTTGGTATCGACGATGCTGTGAACCCCACGACCCTGTCACTAGACTTACCCGATCACAACAATGACGAAATCCAGCATGTTCCAGCCGTTTCTCACGTATGCGTTCTGGTGCGCCACCAATCCATAAGCAATAATCTTCAGGAAGGTCTCAATTGTGAAAATGATGAGGAAGGCATATTCCACTGTTTCCTGATGAGAGGAGAAAAACAAGGGAGTTAGTTTTGAATGATTTTGATTGAAAAAAAGAACTGAGCAGGGAGTGAGGTTTACAGACAAAGAAGAAGGTGGCCATCCAGAGTTCAATTCAAAGATGTCCAGAGATAAAGAGGCCTTAATTATTATGTAAATACCTCACAGCGATGGATGTAATAAGCGGCATTAGGATAGGCACAAACACACACACAGATGCTCACACACACACACACACACACACACACACACACACACGCACACACACACACACACACACAGGATGTTTTTGGATTAGCCAGTCCGGCGAGCCTAGCCCAGCAAAAGCGGGGACTTCCCGTTAATCCAGTTCATCAATGTCACATGAAGCGTTTTCTACACGTATCAAAGCCTGTCACTGCACGGCTCAATCCTGTCAATCACTCATCCAGCAGATATGATACTGACAACATTGAAGGACAGGACAGAAGGAGAGGCCTTGTGTCTGTGTAGAGGCTAGTCCTACTAGAACAATGTTAGACGATCAGCAGTGTGTTTGGTTCCTGTGAGTAACATATTTTCCTTTGCTAGTGACAGTAATAATGCGATGACTGATAAATACTAGTTGTAACGTAACTATAGGTATGTCTTCAACAAATCTATAGATTGTATGCTGCTATATGGCCACCGCTAGGGGAAAGGCCACCATATGGCCATATGGCCCTATGGCCACCCTTCTTCTGAAGGGTGTGCCTGCTAATTACTTGTATTTGTGTACAGGCCTTGGCCTCTCCAATGTGGCGCTGACGTTGACGTATGTCAGCAACAAGCGGAAGCAGTCAATGCAACGTCTATTTAGACATGTCTATGGATAAAGCAAGCTGAATTTCACACTGCTGCAAATTTGTCCTGCCCCCTAACTTCTTCTGCATATGGCCACGGTGTAAGTTGTATGTATGTATCATGCATGCAATATTTATAGTCAAATTATAATCTATGATCACAAATGAACCATCATAGTCATCATGCTGTTTAGGAAAAACGATGGATTGCATCATTTACAATATCTTGTATTAACATTAAACGTGTTACACTCTTTGTGTATGGAGAACGTCTAGAAAACAGTGAAAAGGTCTGAGAACATATTTTTATCAGTAAGGCATCCTCTTCTGTCAACCAAACAGCATGGTTTTAATTTGGAGATCTCGTCTATCACTACATGATTATACAAACCAGCGGCTGTCACAGGCTTGTAACTGCTGATGATTTGTGATACTGTGTCCAATTTGCACATGGGTTTCAACGGGGTACACATGCCCACTGATTTGTATGCAGCATGAGATTTCCGTCATGCCCCCGGGACACACACAGTATGCTTTCCCCTCGATACTCGGGTCGTCCCAAAAACAACAGCAAAATCATTTAGAAAAATACTGCCACGTCTCAATTCAAAACAACAGTAGACATGCCAATTCGTTGGGACACTTTTGCATGTTTTGCAACACCATGAGTGTATGCATTTCTAGCCCAGGTGTGCTGAGTGGGACTCAAACCCTTAACCCAGGCACACAGCTCGAGCGGTTGCGTCAGACAGGACGCATAAGGAGGGCGTAACAGGGTGACCTCATGCACCAGTGAGGTGTGTGCAGAGCGCAGCGCCAGTACTCGGTGGCTGCCAGGGCCAGGTGTGGCGATGGAGTGATATGCATAAGATAGAGCCGGGGAGAGGGGTTGTGACTCAGCACTCCAGAAGACAATGAGCAGCGACCCCAGAGACGTGAAACAGGAGAAAGGCCCACCTGCTCCTCCATTTTACATGAGTTTTGGGGCGGGTCAACCTGAGCTCTTTACATGCTGCCCGGTGTTGTGTCTACTGTATTTCAACACTGACAACCCCCCACCCCCCCCCCCCTTCCCCCACACGTATAGAGTTGCGCTCAGTCAGCAGAAATGGCTCGTGTGCATTTCGAGGCTCGGTAAAGGGGGGGGAGCAGTGAATGATCTTTAGCTCTGCCCATATAGGACGGCCACGGCGCTGCGCATGAATTACTTTTATCACAGGACAAATACGTCATGCGTCAGCATAAATCCACACATTGGCAACATAAACCCAGACTGTTGCGTTTCCCCTCTCGATCACTGTCTTTGGGATAGATCTTCTTTTGACACGTACGCAAGTTCACACACATACACACACACACACACACACACACACACACACACACACACACATACGCATGCACACGTGCACACACACACACACACACACACACACACACACACACATCCCCCAGGGCAGTTGATACTCTGCTGCATCATGAACAGCAACAATGCAGGGGGATTGCAGGTTTCCTCCGTTTTGCTCACAGTTTACTGCTCCCTGAAAGGCTCTCTGGAGCCATGCGTACAAGACACCGGTCCCATTGTGGCCGATGCAAAAGACTGAGCGAGGCTTTTCAGCCCAGGCCTCCTTTATGGAGGAGCCTAACTGAGACCTCAGGGTCTGAAGAAAGAAAAGAACAATTTGTGGGGAAGGAATGATAGGGAAATGTCAGAGACAAGTGAACTGTAATCGAGGCATTTACAGAGTAATGACTCGAGGTCAGCGGCAGTAATCTCTTCTGTTGGGTAAGTTCCTGGAATAATAGCGGTGAATACCAGGATATTCGCTTGTTGTTTGAAAGCTTACATAAACACGTTGGTGAGATCTTTATACTGGTAGCAGTGGCATCACACACACACGTGTGTTTTATATATCAATTGAAGGGATATGCATTGTGAGCCTAGTAAGACGCAGAAATAATTATATGTATAGATGCTATCTTATAGCTTGCCAGCCATGTGGCGTTTCAAATTACAGTAATTTAAACAAATTACCCACCTATTTTTAAATTAAAGCCAATGAACGAATTACACAATTTCCCCTGATTAACCAGGCATTAATACTTAATCAGGAAATTAGATTGTCACTCCAGGCTTGCAAAAAGAGAAAGAGGGAGAGACACCTAGAGACATAGCAAAGAGAGAGGGAGGGAGAAAGAGCAAAGGAAGAGAGAAATAAGGACATGGGGGGTGGGGGGAAATGAGAGAGCTTTGGGGTAGACCATAAATATCTCTGACTCATCTCATTTATGTTGCATTTTAAACAAGCTTGCTGTGCATCGACAGTAGTTACATGTTGTAGTACAATGTACAGTGTGCATATCATAGGGCATACCGTTTTTTGCAATAAACTGTGTATGTTCAGCCTCATGATATATTGTTTAGCCATTGTTTAACATACTGCAGTTCGCAGTTAAACATAGCATATCAAACATAAAATGCATTCGCATGAATAAAGCCGAAACGCAATAGTGACAAAAACAACCTCAAATCATTCATAAAATTGACGAATGATGTGATTCATAAAGTCTAACATTAAGCAGCATGAACACAGGCTGCGTTCGCTCTTTAAAGTGCTGACTGCTGCATGTATATGGGTGCATACGCAACTTACTACTATACTACTCACACCCATTGCAGCACTGTCACGTTAAAACACATGTGAGGGAAACCTAGACGCAACGTTATCGTGTTGCTTGGAAGATGGCGCAGGGCAGGAGTAACATGCCAGGATAACCTGAGGGCCACGGTGGAACCGCCCCGTCCCCAGCCTGCCACAACAACCCACACGGAGGGGGCGTACAACCGCCACCCTATGTCTCAGCCATGTCAACCTGAGGCTCCCGTGAGCCTCACGCCACGAGTCTCCATCTAGAGTATGCGTCGAAAGATGGAAATGGCCCAAGTGAATCGGACAGAGTACCGGACAGATTACCGGTATACAACATGTGATATGAACTGTGTTACAACATTCTCTGATTCTCTGATGACCTCTATGTTTCCTCCAGGATAAACCGGTTAGATTAACTGATTGAAATAAATATTTAAAATACCGCATCATGATGATTAATATGGATTATGGAAGGGTGTTTCCACATGCCTATTAGTGTTATTTAGCTATAATGCTTTATTTATAATTGAGGTTACAATGAAATAGACACAGGCAAAGTCTTTCTAATTTGTCTTATTTGCTTGGCGGAATGTGCATCCTTAGTTCCATAGACCTGCTTGATAAGTGTGTCCGATGAGGTCGTAATGTAGACACAAATGAATCGGTCCAGTAAACAAAATGCACTTTGCGTTCATATGCTGACATGAGATTCAACGCAGCATGTTTGTTTTCATTAATATGATTGTTATACCCTAACATATTACAGCCTCTTCATAGAAAGACCTTGTGTTGATCACAAAACATTTATAATCCATTTTGTTTTGGCTGAAAACATCTTCTGTCGGACAGCGCGGGCTATATGTTGCCCTTTCCCTGATTACTCTCCCAGCGAGCGCGCTAATGGGTTGCGCACATTTGACGAGGCACATCTGTCCATGTGGCAGTCAGTACGCAGACATGTGACTCGTTGTGACATCTCACCGGTTTGTCTAACAGCTAGCATAGCTTTAACCCTGCCCAGACGGAACCAACAACCTACCACCCGGCTACTAAATACTGGATCACAATTAGTGCAAATGAATTGCACACTTAACAACACAGTATTATAGGATAGTGGCTATAAAGAGGCAGACTGAGGTCCAGATCTCATCACCGTCATTAATTTGACGGATGACCTCTCTTCATATTCCATCATCTGAGTGGGTTTGTCGATTAGGGCTTGTACATCAGAGTGCATTATGGGACTGTTTGTTGGCAACACGCTACAATATTGAGAGGACTCACGAGAGAATTGTAGTTCGGTTAAATCCTAAATCATGTGAATCACCCGTAACTTAGGCCAATGAAAACTTTGTTTTTTCGCACGGCTCGCATGAGAACCGGCAGTGGCAGTTTCAACCACACAACATGTCTCCCAATCATGACAACTCATTTCATGATTAAAGACTATACAATGACCAAAGAAAGAACCATTAAAACCAGCAGCCAGACCCAAACGCTCGTATGCTTCCAAAGTGGAGGCTGTCATCGCGATGTGACGTCGCCATGCACAAGCCCTACACCCTACATTTGCGTTCTCCATCTTGTTCTCTAAGGCTGTACTCACTGAGCCGCCATACATGCATGTTGAGAGACGTGGCTGTGTGTCTCTTCATGCTTGGCGTTCCTCTACCTAGCTCGCT